>NW_020905154.1:0-2691 GCF_003984885.1 Neopelma chrysocephalum | reverse complement strand
GGGCTGGGAAGGTGGGGGTGCAGCCAGGGGTGCCCAGGGCTGTGGTGTAGAGCAGGTCCTGCCCCCAGGGCTCTGTGTGCTGGGGCAGGGACTCTGCTGCCTGCCAGGGTCAACTCTCAGCTCGGCCAAGGAGCTGCCACGGGGCTGGGGGAGAAGGGGTGTGGGGAAGGAACAACTCCTGGGAGGGCAGAGAAGGGCAGAGTCCTTCTGATCTCCAAAGTGTGCTGCAGGGATGAGGGCTGGTCACAGCTCCAGATCAAAGCAGGAAATTTCCCAGAAGGTATTTGCAAGAGGCACAGACAGACAGGGGGTACCTTAAAGAGAATGAACCAGTTCTTTCAGTGTTATACTCTGGGTTGTCTGGGTGCTGACTGTGACAGAGAAATTAATCTGAGTACAGGAGGAGACACCTGAACTCTGTTAGATTAGAGGGGATAGAACCTGAGAACATCAGACAACAAAACTGTCTTATAGACAGCAGCAGTGTCACTTTTCCAGCCTCCTCAGACTTGCTCTGACATTGCCATTGGAGCCTGCCCAGGCAGAGATGCCCCTGGGCAGTGCCCTGTGCTGCTGGGAGGGCTCTGGAGGGCAGAGCTGAGCCCCCAGGGCTGGGATGGGCTCTGGCAGCACTGCCAGGGCCCAGCCCTGGGCCCAGGGAAGCAGCTGCTGACAGGGACAGCTCCAGGCAGCAGAGCCCTGGGCAGGGCTGGGGGGCAAGTGCCCCCAAGGCCTGGGGGAGGGGGCATTCAGGCAGCTCTAGAGGCCATTCCCTGCAGCTCTGCTGGGCACTGTGTGCTGGGCCATAGAAATGAGGATTCCTGCAGTGGAAAAGAACCTTTCCCAGATGTGATGGTAAAAATAGAAAACACAGCCAAAATTATTCTTAGCTCAGACTAAGCTTCTGCTCTGCAGCCCCAGCTCTTCTGAGTCATGGGTGTAGAGATGGAACTTTTATATTCAAGGTCTGTTACATCTGACATTCCTTGTGTATGTGAGAGCTCTATGAAAAAAATTCCATGTCCCATTGCAGCAGAGCAAAACTGACTCCTTGGCAGTGCATTTGGTGACATTTGACACATCGATTTCTTTTAAAAATGGAGTTGCTTTTTCACAGAAGTCTGTCTTAACTGTTCCCTGTCTTTTCCTTTTCTGAAACAGACCCTGTGCTAAGAAGCAGCAAATGTCCAATAGCAGCTCCATGTCCCAGTTTGTCCTCCTGGCATTTGCAGACAGGCGGGAGCTGCAGCTCCTGCACTTCTGGCTCTTCCTGGGCATCTCTCTGGCTGCCCTCCTGGCCAACGGCCTCATCCTCAGCGCCGTAGCCTGCGACCACCACCTGCACACCCCCATGGGCTTCTTCCTGCTCAACCTCTCCCTCACAGACCTGGGCTGCATCTGCACCACTGTTCCCAAAGCCATGCACAATTCCCTCTGGGACACCATAACCATCTCCTACACAGGATGTGCTGCACAAGTCTTTTTCTTTGCCTTTTTCATGTCAGCAGAGTTTTCCCTCCTCACCATCATGTGCTACGACCACTACGTTGCCATCTGCAAACCCCTGCACTATGGGACCCTCCTGGGCAGCAGAGCTTGTGCCCACATGGCAGCAGCTGCCTGGGCCACTGGCTTTCTCGATGCTCTGCTGCACACAGCCAATACATTTTCCCTGCCCCTGTGCCAGGGCAATGCCCTGGGCCAGTTCTTCTGTGAGGTTCCCCAGATTCTTAAGCTCTCATGCTCCAAATCCTACATCAGGGAACTTGGTCTTTTACTGATTACTGCCTGTTTAGTGTTTGGTTGTTTCATTTTCATTGTTTTCTCCTATGTGCAGATTTTCAGGGCTGTGCTGAGGATGCCCTCTGAGCAGGGACTGCACAAAGCCTTTTCCACGTGCCTCCCTCATCTGGCTGTGGTCTCTCTGTTTTTGATCACTGCCATGTTTGTCTACCTGAAGCCCCTTTCTATTTCCTCCCCATCCCTGGATCTGATTGTGTCAGTTCTGTACTCGGTGGTGCCTCCAACACTGAACCCCCTCATCTACGGCCTGAGGAACCAGAAGCTCAAGATTGTTCTGTGGAAAATGGTCAGCAGATGCTTTTAAAATGCAAACGACTCCCTGTTTTCTCCTGCACTCAAAATGGAAACCATTACAGTCCCACCTGCTTTCTGCCATGTACCTTTCTTTCTTTGTATTTGGTCTATTTTATTTTTTTCTTTTTTACTTTCTGTAATATTTCCATACGAAAATATCATTGGTCATACTATTTCTACATCATTATCGAGCTGTCACTTGTAACCCTGAGACTTTCAAAAGCCATGATATCTGTGCATTTAAATAAAATAAAGTTCCCTTCCCTGACCTCAGCGCTGGTGTCACCACATCTGGACTGGTCTGTCTGTCTGTGAGGTTTCCCATTCTGAAGGAATGATGACGAACTGAAGAGGGTCTAGAGGAGATCTGACAGGATGGAGCTTTTCGTGGTGCTGGAAAGAAAAAGAAACCCGCAAAGTGCAGCTTTGAAGGTTCAGTCTAAAGGTGGAGGAAGAGGAATGTTACTCAAATGGGGAAACTTAGGGTGCCAGAGGTCACTAAGAAGGTGATGGCCTGGCTTTGTCTTTCAGGGAACAGCCAGAGCTGGGTGCAGAGACATCAGGGAGGGTCTAGAAATGCTGCTGGGAGGGGGG
>NW_020905153.1:0-644 GCF_003984885.1 Neopelma chrysocephalum | reverse complement strand
ATAATGTCATCATTCCTCACAGGGAAGCAGGTTTTCTGACAGAAAACTTCTGGTAGAGTCTGAAATCAGATTTCTGACATGCCTCCTTCTGAGGCTTCTAAGTTCCTTGATTTGTCCCTATTAGCTGGAGAAAAGAAGTGTGGAAGATTTTTTGAAGCTCGGATAGGACAGGTCAGCCTGGGGAGGAACACAGGCTTCACCTTAGAATTTGCATAACTGTACAAAATCCAGCCACCACACACTCGAGGATCTTGTCTCCAGCAGTGACCAGCTCCAGATTTTTAACAGCAGGTATGGCCAAGTAAACACAAAGTACTCCTTTCTCACCAAAGACTCGAAGATTTGGTTATTTGGGGTTTTTTGAATGGGGCAGGATGCAGGGGAGTGGACATTGCTGTTCCTTCTGAAATGCATTCTAGCATGAGCTGTGATCATTCTGGGGAGTTTTACTTTCCCTGCTTTGAATATTCATACCTTCGTGGCTTCCTCCATCTCACACCACTGAGCTGGTCCAAAAGAAACATTTCTTTTTATCACCTGTGTATCTGCTCTCACTTCCATGTCTTGATTCACCACTCCCCTGCTTTCATCACACCTTCAAATAAAAAAGCCCCCTATCTCCCTTCTCAAGAGTATCACTAGTT
>NW_020905152.1:0-3900 GCF_003984885.1 Neopelma chrysocephalum | reverse complement strand
ATCCTGCGTGCCTAGGACACCCAACACGTGTTGTAATTTTTCCTTTTTGTTTTATTCCTTTTGTTTTGCAAACTTTTGCCATCTTTCTAAATTCAATAAATGAGATTTTTCTCACAACCCTGATCCCTGAGCAAAGACAATCCCACGGATGGGTTTTCCTTTTCCCGTGGGAGGAGAAACCCACACTGACTTCCCCAGCCACTTCCCCATGTGTAGTACGGGGACCTTATCTCCTCCCATAGAGTGTAGGGGTTTTGTTTGGGCAGGATCAGGGTGGTTAGCAGATCCCCCAGTGTTGACCAGCTGTAAAAAAATGATAAAGTGAAAAATCCTTCAAAAAATGCTTCATCATTGTCTCTGCTTTATCTCTATTTGAACACCTGAAGTGCTAGTACTTGTTAAACGTGTTGTTGTAAGTGCCTCGGACCCTATGTAAGAAAAAAGCCAAAAACCATGCTTCAGGAGAAGAAACCTTTGCCACGCTGCCCAGAGGACCAGAGGCAAGAACCCTGTCACCCCTCCTGTGAGCTGCAGAGATAGGCTGCACCACATGCATGAGCTGCAGAGACCCAGCTATTCCTCCAGCAAGATGAGACAGCTTCCTATCCTGCATTCCTATTGCATTCCAGAGAGCCAGAGTCCTGCCCGACACATACAGCGCGAACACACAGTCACTGCCCTCTGCTGCCAGGATGTGAGCTGTGCCTCAGCATTGCCCAGCGAGAAACCTGACTGGACCCGAAATGGAACCAATCTACATGAATCACATGCAAGCTGCAAAGACCACGCTGCTCAGCAACCTGGATAGCCCCACGTGGCATTCCAACAACCAGTATTACTGCATTCCAGCCAACGACTAGCCCTGAGGCCGGAGACGCAAGTCACCACACAAGCAGCAGGGAAAAAAAAAGGATGGAAACCTTTCCTGCCCCCCATCCCATTGGAAAGGTAGCAATGGTGGTAATTGTCCTATGCTTTTAAAGTAATCTTAGCTTTTTCCAACTTTTCTCTATTTTTCCTTCTCTTTCTCTCTGCCCCTCTGATGCCTTAGGATTCTTAAGATTTTGTAGCATGTAGATTTTTAATATAACTGTATAGTTTCTAACATTAGAATAGTAGTTAACAGTTACTAAACTCACGCTCTGTATCAAATTTTCGAAATTCTTTAAGTTTTGTTTAATGTTTTCAAGGAAAAGATTTTAGCAAGTACATCTTCAGCAAAGCCTTTGACACTGTCTCCCATAGCATACTCCTGGAAAAGCTGGCAGCCCACGGCTTGGACAGGGGCACTCTCTGCTGGGTCAGGAACTGGCTCGAGGGCCGGGCCCAGAGAGTGGTGGTGAACGGAGCTGCATCCAGTTGGCAGCCGGTCACCAGTGGTGTCCCCCAGGGGTCAGTGCTGGGCCCAGTCCTTTTTAACATCTTTATCGATGATTTAGATGAGGGGATTGAGTCCATCATCAGCAAATTTGCAGATGACACCAAGTTGGGAGGGAGTGTCGACCTGCCGGAAGGCAGGAGGGCTCTGCAGAGGGATCTGGATAGACTGGAGAGATGGGCAAACTCCAATGAAATGAAGTTCAACAAGGCCAAGTGCCGGGTCCTGCACTTTGGCCACAACAACCCCCTGCAGCGCTACAGGCTGGGGACAGAGTGGCTGGAGAGCAGCCAGGCAGAAAGGGACTTGGGGGTGCTGATCGACAGGAGGCTGAACATGAGCCAGCAGTGTGCTCAGGTAGCCAAGAAGGCCAATGGCATCCTGGCCTGCATCAGGAACAGTGTGGCCAGCAGGAGCAGGGAAGTGATCCTTCCCCTGTACTCTGCATTGGTGAGGCCACACCTTGAGTATTGTGTTCAGCTCTGGGCCCCTCAGTTCAGGAAGGACATTGAGGTGCTGGAGCGGGTCCAGAAAAGAGCAACGAGGCTGGTGAAGGGACTTGAGCACAAGTCCTATGAGGAGAGGCTGAGGGAGCTGGGGTTGTTTAGTCTGGAGAAGAGAAGGCTTAGAGGCGACCTCATCACTCTCTTCAACTACCTGAAGGGAGGTTATAGCCAGGCGGGGGTTGGTCTCTTCTCCCGGGCAACCAACAATAGGACAAGGGGACATGGGCTCAAGCTCTGCCAGGGGAGGTTTAGGTTAGATGTTAGGAAGAAATTCTTTACAGAGAGGGTTATCAGACATTGGAACGGCCTACCCAGAGAGGTGGTGGATTCACCATCCCTGGAGGTTTTTAAAAAGAGATTGGACGTGGCCCTTAGTGCCATGATATAGTAATTGGAGTTGGATCAGGGGTTGGACTTGATGATCTTGGAGGTCTCTTCCAACCCTACCTATTCTATGATTCTATGATTCTATGATCTTGTTTGGGACATGTATCTAGAAAGATGTCATTGTAGACAAAGCAACCTAGAGGGTCCAGAGGCCTTGAAGAAGCTCCAAAGAAGGCATGTGATGCTGAGGGTGATGATGGTGAAGAAGAAAGGGGTCTTGAGACCTCCGACTCAATTCCAGGAAGGTGTGCCAAGGGGAGGACCTGAAGGAGGTTCTGGGGGTGGATAATTTTTGAGTTGGATGTATCCTTTAGATATGATAATTAATTAGAGTTATAAAATTGTAGGATTCCTATGCTGTATCATACACTGCTGTATTTGGTGTGCTTTAAAGTACTTTAATTAAAGACTGCTCTCTATCTATATTAATATTGTCCAGACAGTTATTTTCTTCCATTTTAGGCAACACTCTTATAGTTAATAAAGTCAAATTATCATTTTTGATACCAACATTTAACTTCATTTGAGTTTTAATTTTGCTTTCGGGTATATTCGAACCTAAATTCCTTCCGCATTCACAGTCAAAAAGCACACTTTGCCTCCCGGTACATAAGCAGATTGTAACATCTTTTTTGGCGTCATGGGACAAGATTCCCTTAAAGCGAGAGTGTTGGTTCCAAAAATGATAATTGCTGGTTTTAATGATCGATAATTTTGTGATAGAGAAATAAAATAAGGTACCTTTATACGTTTTGGTTTTCTCTGATGTAAATGAAGGTGCACATTGTGACTCTTTGCTTTTTGATGAAATTAATTCAAGGTGCCCCTCAAAGTGAGGTATATTACTATGGTTAAGTGTTTAAAATAAGATGCTTCCTGAGGTGTAAGAAGTGAGACATTGGAAAGTAACTTAAACAAGGTGCCCCTCAGGAAAATCACTCCTGTGTGTTTGTTGTAAAATAGATGTAACTTATTGTAACACTCTGGCTCCGGAGCTGCAGGCTCACAGGCTCAGACAAGAGTTATACTTTAAAATATATATAGGCTTCTTTAGTACCTCCAGATCATCATCATCGTGGCTAGGCTTCGCGAACGAAGATTTGAGGAGGGCCCTACCCACATTTGTTACAAGCGCACTGGTGGCTAAAAAGGCCAATACGAGACAGGCACGTCCGGTTGCAAAAGGCACAGCAGAAAGACTCCTAAGGTGGTATATTCTGCAAGGCACGAATCTTTCTGCGTTGTCTTTTCTCCTTGAGAGTGATCCTGCGTGCTTTCTCAAAAGCATTAGCAGCGTTATAGATAGTGTGTCTCCAGACCTCCCGATTGGAGGCCAGAGTAGACCAGTTATGTTGATCAATATGGCCAAGGCTGAGATGTTGTTTCAGGGAGATACCTCCAGATAGCGTTAAGAGAATAAACCACAGACTTGTGCCCAAGAGGTACTTTTATTGATAATTTAGAGGAGAAAATAGGGGAACTTGGCAAAAGTTCAAAAGGGCACCACACAAGCTAGACAAAATGTTCCACCACAATACTGACCCAGCACATACTAATCCCCAACACCTAAGTCAAAATCCAATCCCTCCAGCTCCAAGCCACCCAAAGCATCAAGAAGGGAGCAAAGAA
>NW_020905151.1:0-505 GCF_003984885.1 Neopelma chrysocephalum | reverse complement strand
AAGTCCAGACAGCTTTTGTGAATCTCCAAGGATTGAGACTCCACATCTTCCCTGGGTAACCTGTGCCAGTGTTCAGTCACCCTCTCAGTAGAAAAGTGTTTCCTGATATTCAGATGGAACATCCCATGTCTCAGTTTGTGCCCATGGCCTCTGGTCCTGGCACTGGGCACCACTGAAAAGCACCTGGATCCATCCTCTTTGCTCTCTCCCTTCAGATTTGTGCAGACATGGAGGAGATCCCCCCTGAGCCCTCTCTTCTCCAGGCTGACCAGGCCCAGCTCAGCCTTTCCTCATGGCAGAATTGCTCCAGTCCCTTCACCATGTTTGTGGCCATTTGCTGGACTCTGCAGTGTGTCCATGGGCCAGAACTGGAGCCAGTACTCCAGCTGTGGCCCCACCAGGGCTGGGTAGACAGGAACAATCACCTCCCTTGACCTGCTGGCCAAGCTTTGCCTAATGCAGCCCAGGAAACAGTCACCCTCTTTGTCACACTGTTGCTGGATGA
>NW_020905150.1:0-461 GCF_003984885.1 Neopelma chrysocephalum | reverse complement strand
TGCCAGGAGCCCGGCCCAGCTCAGCAGCACAGCAACAGCCCCAGGCATTTCATGACCCCCAAGGGGGTTTGGTGTTGTTTACATGAGACTCAGTCCCTGAGAGGAAGTTCAAACAACTTTTCAAGAAGTCAAAGTGAGATGGAAACACTGAAGTTTCTTGTAGTGCTAATGAGTCTCACTGAGGGACACAACTGAGAATGTGTCCCCAGGTTCCAGTTAGAGCAGAAATCTGCAGACAGTGATGACAAGGATGGACAAGCAAGGGAAAGGTGGCTCTGATGCTGAATAAACATTGACTTGTTTCCTTAATCCAGCGGGCCAAGCCCTGACCCTCAGCTCCTGGGAAAGCAGATTCTCTCCCTGCCTCATTCCTCAGGGCTCTTCCTGGGGCACTGGGATGTGGGATGTGCAATTCCAAGGGCAGGACCATGGGGTGGCACCTGCCAGGCTGCTGAGCAGGG
>NW_020905149.1:0-722 GCF_003984885.1 Neopelma chrysocephalum | reverse complement strand
GCTTTGCAAGAAGAGCTGTCCACTCTGCTTGGGAAGTGTGAAAAACTGGAGAAGAGCAAATGTCAGCTGCAAGATAAGGTGACAAAACTCCATCATCATTTGGAGACTTTGGTACTGGATGGCAGCCAAAGAGAACAATGTCAAAGAGAGGTGGAAGAACGAGCTGACCAGGAAAGAAGTCAAAAGCTCCAAGACGTCAGCCTCGTTTTGCAAGTAAGTGACTTTCTCAGCAGTGTCCACAGGCTCTTCATTAGTAGCTTTGAAGAAGAGTGCTAATTTGGGCTTCTTTCCCAATGCAAAGAATTCCTTGCCCTGGTAGCTGCTGGGTTGTGCCTTGATTGCTGCTGGGAGTGAGGAGGCACAGCCACCTCTCTGAGTAAGGCTGGGCCCTTGAAACTGGGTCTGTGCAATTTTGTGCTGGGCAGAGCTCTCTTTTTCTTGTGGTAGTTGAAGGTGCACTGTCTCCTTCAGGCACAGGCAGCCTACCAGGCCCCACTAGGACAAACTGGAGAGAGTCACTGTGATTCCATGAGAATCCAGTTGGAAGAAAGAATTAGACATCTCCAAAGTGAATTGGACAGAGTCAAAAAAACCCAACAAGAGAGTGCTTCTTGTAAAGAAGCAACGCAGGGAGAGATGGAGATGTACAAAGAGCTGTATGTGGAGGAAGCAAAGACCAGAAGATGCCTAGCCAGGAAACTGGAAAGGTAAGTCCATGCTTT
>NW_020905148.1:0-1214 GCF_003984885.1 Neopelma chrysocephalum | reverse complement strand
CTCCTGGATAACGTTAATTAATGTTATTTCTATGGAGATCCCTCCCACAGGCCTGACACTGGGATGGGGCCGGGAACTCCTTTAGGATTTATCTGGGATTTATCCGGGATGGGAGGGTTGAAAATCCCGGGAATCCCATCCCGGAGCTCCCCGTTCTCCGCAGGGCTCTCCATGCGCCCCGGCCCCCCATGGCCGCGCTCCCGGGCGCCGGGAACAAGCGGAAGCTGCAGGATGAGGATCCGGGATCGTCGGGATCGTCGTTGGGATCGTCGGGATCGTCGGGATCGCCGTCGGACGACGAGGTCACCACGAGCGACAGCGGCGACAGCTGCGACAGCGGCGGCTCCGCCAGCGCCGGCCGTGAGTGGGGCTGAGATTTGGGGGAATTTTTTAGGAATTTTTTTGGGAATTTTTAGGAATTTTTTAGGAATTTTTAAGGAATTTTTTAGGAATTTTTTAGGAATTTTTTAGGAATTTTTTAGGAATTTTTTTCGGGAATTTTTAGGAATTTTTGGGGGAAATTTTTAGGAATTTCTTAGGAATTTTTCAGGATTTTTTTAGGATTTTTTGGGGGAATTTTTTTTAATTCTTTGGGAATTTTTTAGGAATTTTTTAAGGAATTTTTGGGGGAATTTTTTAGTAATTTTGGGGGGATTTCTGGGGAATTTTTTGGGGAACTTTTTAGGAATTTTTAAAGAATTTTTGGGGGGAATTTTTAGGAGTTTTTTGGGGAACTTTTTAGGAATTTTTTTAGGATTTTTTTTGAATTTTTGGGGAATTTTTTAGGAATTTCTCAGGAATTTTTTGAGAATTTTTAAGGAATTTTTGGGGATTTTTTAAAGAATTATTTTGGCATTTTTTGAGAATTTTTAAGGAATTTTTTGGGAATTTTTTAGGAATTTTTCAGGAATTTTTTGAGAATTTTTAAGGAATTCTTTGAGGAATTTTTTAGGAATTTTTTGGAAATTTTTTGGGAATTTTTTTAGGAATTTTTTTAGTAATTTCTTAGGAATTTTTTTTGAAATTTTTTAGGAATTTTTGGGGAATTGTTTAGGAATTTTTTAGGAATTTTGGGGGGAATTTTCTTTTTAATTCTTTGGGAATTTTTTGGGAATTTTTTGGGGGGGAATTTTTTAGGGTTTTTTTTGGAATTTTTCAGAAATTTTTTCAGAAATTTTTTTAGGATTTTTTTTGGAATTTTTTAGGAATTTTTT
>NW_020905147.1:0-670 GCF_003984885.1 Neopelma chrysocephalum | reverse complement strand
TCCTTCATGGGGGGGTCCCTCATGGTGGAGGTGGGTCTCTCATATCGTGATGGGGGTCCCATGTTGGTGGTGGGTCCCTCATCATGATGGTGGGTCCCTTGTGGTGGTGGTTCCTTCATCGGGGGGTCCCTCATCATCATCATGGGTCCCTCATGGTGGAGGTGGGTCCCTCATATCATGGTGGGGGTCCCATGTTGGTGGTGGGTCCCTCATATGATGGGGGTCCCATGTTGGTGGTGGTGGGTCCCTCATGATGGAGGTGGGTCCCTCATTGTGATGGTGGGTCCCTTCTCATGGTGGGTCCCTCGTGGTGGTGGTTCCTTCATGGGGGGGTCCCTCATCATCATTGTGGGTCCCTCGTGGTGGAGGTGGGTCCCTCATATCGTGATGGGGGTCCCATGTTGGTGGTGGGTCCCTCATCATGATGGTGGGTTCCTTCTCATGGTGGGTCCCTCGTGGTGGTGGTTCCTTCATGGGGGGGTCCCTCATCATCATCGTGGGTCCCTCATGGTGGTGGGGGGTCCCTCATGATGGAGGTGAGTCCCTCATATCATGATGGGGGTCCCATGTTGGTGGTGGTGGGTCCTTCATCATGATGGTGGGTCCCTTCTCATGGTGGGTCACTCGTGGTGGTGGTTCCTTCATGGGGGGGTCCCTCATCATCATCATG
>NW_020905146.1:0-337 GCF_003984885.1 Neopelma chrysocephalum | reverse complement strand
AGCCATGTTTGAAGGGACCCTTGAGGGTGTTGGAGTCCAAGCCCTGACTCCACACTGGTTGAGCTTAAGTTAAATCTCTGAGTCACGGAGGTTGGAGAAGACCTTGGAGATCTTTTGTCCAACTGTAAACTTTACATTGCCTATTCCACCAAGAAACCGTGTCCCCAAATGACATATCAACAGGCTTTTGAAATGCCTCCAAGGATGGGGAGTTAGCCTTTTCCCTGGGCAGTCTGTTCCCAAACTTGAGAAGCTTTTGGGTGAAGGTATTTTTCCTAAGATCCAATCAGAATCTCCCCTGGCGCAACTTGACGCCCTTTCCTCTTGTCTTAGTGCT
>NW_020905145.1:0-829 GCF_003984885.1 Neopelma chrysocephalum | reverse complement strand
TGGGTTTTATTTAATTAGCTCACACTTCTTCCCCCCCCTTTTTTCCCTGTTCTGTTTTTCTCCCTCTTTCTGTGATCCCTTTTTTTTTTCTTTTTTCTGCTTGAAAGGAGAGAAACAGCCCAAAATCTCTTTGCTGAGAGCTGAAATGGCAGAAACCCCCCTTTTAACTGGGGTGCCCCCTTTGCAGCAGAGATGGCTGAGGACGAGCCCTTCCTGTCCTCGTGTTCCTGAGGCTGCTCAGTTAAAGACAACACCAGACTAAGGGAGAGATTGTTTTTCCCCTGCTTGGAGATCTATAAAGAAGAGAACTGGGTGACATTCGTGGTGCTCCTCAGTAACAGGCTGAGTGTGTTCCTTCTGCTGGGCACTGCTACTCATGGGTTTCTATTTTTCTTCTGTTTTTTTTTTCCTCCCATTTATTTTTCCAGGTTTTTTTCTTCTGTTTTTGGGGCTTTTTTCTGTTTGAGTTTTTTTTCCCCTGCTTTTCTTTTTCTGTTTTTTTTTTTTTGGTTGGTTGATTTTTTTCCTGTTTTTTTTTCTGTTTCATTTTTTCTGTTTCTTTTTTTCCCTGTTTCTTTTTTTTCCTATTTGTTTCTGTTTCTTTTTCTTTTTTTCTGTTTCTTTTTTTGGTGTTTTTTGTTTTTTCTGTTTCTATATTTTTTCTGTTTCATTTTTTTGTGGTTTTTTTTTTCTGGTTTGTTTTTTTTTTCTTTTTTTTTTCCCCTGTGGTTTTTTCCTGTTTTTTTTCCTGTTTTTTCCCTGTTTCTTTTTTCTTTCCCCCCTTTCTCTTTTCTTCCCCCCTTTCTCTTTTCTTCCCCCCTTTCTCTTT
>NW_020905144.1:0-1646 GCF_003984885.1 Neopelma chrysocephalum | reverse complement strand
CCAGGACCCTCCTGCACCTCAAAGCCCCCAAGCCCCCCCAGGCCCCTGACTTGGTCCCGCTGCCCCTTGAGCATCTGCAGCTCCTGCAGAACCAGGCATTTCATCAGCAGATGTGCAGCTGACACCAAGCTGGGGGTGTGTTGATGTGTTGGAAGGCAGGAGGGCTCTGCAGAGGGACCTGGCCAAGCTGGATCCATGGGCTGATTGCAAGGGGCTGAGGTTCAAGCAGGCCAAGGGCCGGGTGCTGCCCTTTGGCCACAAGAAGCCCCGTCAGCCCCCCGGGCTGGGGCCAGAGTGGCTGGAGAGCAGGCAGGCAGAAAGGGAGCTGGGAGTGTGGATGGACAGGAAGCTGAAGAGGAGGCAGAGTGTGGCCAGGTGGCCAAGAGGGCCAATGGCTGGTGGCCTGGCTGAGGAAGAGTGTGTCAGCAGGAGCAGGGAAGTGATTGTTGGGCTGGACTGAGCGCTGGTGAGGCCACCCCTGGAGTGCTGTGTCCAGCTCTGGGCCCCTGAGTTGAGGAAGGCCCTGGAGGGGCTGGAGCAGGTGCAGAGAAGAGCAGCGAGGCTGGGGAAGGGAGTGGAGCACAAGTGGTGTGAGGAGAGGCTGAGGGAGCTGGGGTTGTTGAGGCTGGAGAAGAGGAGGCTCAGGGGAGACCTCCTGACTCTCTGCAAGTCCCTGCCAGGAGGTTGTAGCCAGGTGAGGGTGGGGCTCTTGTGCCAGGAAGCAGCAGTAGGACAAGAGGGCTGGGTCTTGAGCTGTGCCAGGGGAGGTTTAGGTTGGATATTAGGAAGGAATTTTTTGCCGAGAGAGTAATCAGGCTTTGGAATGGGCTGGGCAGGGAGGGGGTGGAGTCAGCGTCCCTGGAGGTGTTGAAGGTGAGAGTGGATGTGGCCTCAGTGCCATGGTCTGGGAAGCACGGCGGGGTTGGATCAAGGGTTGGACTTGATGATCTTGGAGGTCTTTTCCAACGTGGCTGATTGTGTGATTCTCTGATTCCCATACCTATGGCAGCACATGCTTGAGGCTCTATCCACAGGGTGATAGAGATGTCTGTCCAAATATATGTCCAAGGTTAGTCTGTAAATGTGTGGTGTTAGAAAAGCAGGCTGAGTTCTGGGCTGGTTGTAGAAGGAGAAAGAAGGGTACAGCTCCAGTGCAAGCAGGCAGCCCTCAGCTTGCACATCATGTCCCCTCCCTGCAGGTTCCTGTCCTTGAGCCCAGGCCCTGAGGTGAGGGTGAGAAGTGGCGCGGAGGTGAGGCCAGAGCTGTCCCTGAGGTGAGTCTGAGAATAAGTGCAAGGCAGAGGTGCTGCTGAGGAACACAAACTGTGCCTGGCCACGGAGCCTGCAAGGAGGAGCAGAGAGAGCCCTGGCAGTGTGGGGGGCCAGGTTGTCCCTGTGCCTTCCCCTGCAGGCCCTGGCTGTCCCTGCTGGGCCCCTGTCCATCCCCATCAGGTCCCTGCCCGTCCCCCCCGGGCTGAGCTCCCCCAGGAAGTGCCGTGGAGCTGAAGCTGCTGCCATCCCCCCCCTGCAGCCGCTGGCCCAGGCAAGGGAGCAGCAAAGGCAGGGCCAGGAGCAGAGGCAGCAGCAGGGGAGCCCTGGGGGGGCCGGGAAGCTCTTGTGTGGGGCAGGAAAGAGGCGCTGGGCAC
>NW_020905143.1:0-436 GCF_003984885.1 Neopelma chrysocephalum | reverse complement strand
CAGTCCCTCCCAATTTCCCTCCCAGTCCCTCCCAATCCCCTCCCAGTTGAGCGCAGTCCCTCCCAGTCCCTCCCAGTCCCTCCCAGTCCCTCCCAGTACCTACCTGTCCCTCCCAACTCCCTCACAGTCCCACCCAATCCCCTCCCAGTCGCTCACAGTCCATCCCACTCCCTCCCAATTTCCCTCCCAGTACCTCCCAGTCCCTCCCAGTCGAGCGCAGTCCCTCCCAGTCGAGCGCAGTCCCTCCCAGACCCTCCCGGACCCTCCCAGACCCTCCCGCTCCCTCCCCATCCCCTCCCAGACCCCGACATCTCACTCCCGCCTCCCGCTTATATAGCGCGTTTAATTAGCATCTCATTTGCATGTCATTATGATGTCATAGTGGGGCAGGGGGGCGAGGCTCCGCCCCTTCCCCAGGCCCCACCCCCCTCAGTGA
>NW_020905142.1:0-566 GCF_003984885.1 Neopelma chrysocephalum | reverse complement strand
TCCTCTGCACTGCAGCAACTGGGAGAGTCCTGCTGAAAGATCCTAGATGCTGTGGGATGTGGCAGCTTTAGGAGATCCCTCCAGGAACAGAAGCTGAACTTTCCTACAGCCAGAGAATTCTTCACTCAAATCCTGGGAAAGTTTCTCTCATAGTGAGAGCTCAGTCACCTCCCAGCCCAGGCTGCCTCTCATCTCTCTGCCTTCTCTCCTGTGCCCTGGGTGCTGCAGGCAGTGCCCTCAGCCCTGCTGGGCTGTGCAGAGGAGCTGCTCACCAGCAGAGCTGTCTCTTTGAAGCTCTTCTTGCTTGCCAGGAGCTCCCTGTGTGCCAGGAGCCCGGCCCAGCTCAGCAGCACAGCAACAGCCCCAGGCAGCCCTTGCTCTGCCCCTCTGGGCTCCCTCCAGCTGTCCCTGGGGCTCCAGGAGAACCTGCTGGCACACAGCTGAAGGAAATCATGATCTTCCTTCTCTCAGCTGGGCACAGACATTTCTTTCAGCACTGTCATTTCTCCAAACAGACACAGAGTTAAGTCCAAGAGTCCCCTTTTCATGTCCCATCATTAGACAGG
>NW_020905141.1:0-3057 GCF_003984885.1 Neopelma chrysocephalum | reverse complement strand
CTAACTGGAACCTGGGGACACGTTCTCAGTTGTGTCCCTCAGTGAGATTCATTAGCACTGCAAGAAATTGAGTGTTTCAATCTCACTTTGACTTCCTGAAAAGTTGTTTGAACTTCCTCTCAGGGACTGAGTCTCATGTAAACAACGCCAAACCCCCCGAGGGGGTCATGAAATGCCTGGGGCTGTTGCTGTGCTGCTGAGCTGGGCCGGGCTCCTGGCACACAGGGAGCTCCTGGCAAGCAAGAAGAGCTT
The DNA here is from genome assembly GCF_003984885.1 of Neopelma chrysocephalum. Taxonomy (NCBI): domain Eukaryota; kingdom Metazoa; phylum Chordata; class Aves; order Passeriformes; family Pipridae; genus Neopelma; species Neopelma chrysocephalum. The sequence continues at coordinate 2,805 of NW_020905141.1, read as the reverse complement.
CAAAGAGACAGCTCTGCCCAGGAGCAGCTCCTCTGCACAGCCCAGCAGGGCTGAGGGCACTGCCAGGGCAGCTCAGGGACACCAGCAGGGCACACACAGAGCTTCCAGGGGCTCAGCACTGGCAGGATGGCTGAGAGCTCCCTGCAGGAGGAATCTTGGCACGGCTGCACATGGTGAGTCTGTGGCTGCAGGGCAGGGCAGGGGCAGCTCCTGGAGGCATCTCCTAAAGCTGGCCCAGCCCCAACTAATGGGATGGGAGAGCAGGGGCTGTTTTGGGGCAGTTTGGCAGAGCTGTGAAGCCGGGGGTGCAGCCAGGGGTGCCCAGGGCTGTGGGGCAGAGCAGGGTCCTGCAGCCCAGGGCGCTGTGCTGGGCAGGGACTCTGCTGCCTGCCAGGGGCAGCTCTCAGCCGGCCCGGGGAGCTGCTCCCAGGGCTGGGGCACAAGGGCTGTGGGCAAGGGGCAACACCTGGCAGCTGAGGGAGGATCTTTTCCATGTCTCACTGTTGCAGGGTCAGACCTGCTCACAGCTCCAGACAACTACAGGATAATTAATGCAGAATTTTTTGCAAAGCTCAGAAAAGACAGGGGCTACAGGAAGGGAATTAGTCCTGAGGTGTGTTTCCTGCTTAGGCTTTGTAGCATAGACATTGTTCTCTCAGTTCAGGAGGCTGCACTGAAATTCAAACCCTTTTACTCTCACAGATGAATATTTCAGGCAGGATCAGAGATGAGCACAGGATCCTGGGCAGTGCTGAGCCTTCCCTTGGGGGTGGGCACTCTCCTGTCCCAGCCCTTGGCTTCCCTGCGGGAGGGCTCCTGTCCTGCTCTGTCCAGCACAGCTGCACCTCTGGGCTGGCACAGGGGACACTTCACAGAGCTGCCCTTTCAAGCAGCGCTGCCCTGCTCTCAGCACAGATCTTGGTGAGGTTTTTAAAGATGAATCTGTGTGTGAAGTCCTCTTCAAGGCAGCCCAAGGGAAAGTGCAGGGCAGATGGGAAACAGGTTGAGAGGCACTGCAGCTCTCCTGGCTCTGCAATAAGCAATGGAGAGCTCAGCCATTCTACCTGTCCTGTCTCAACACTCTTCAGATTTATCATCAGAGGACATTGCCCCTAAAAAAACACCCCCCCAGTGTTATGACTGTAAAAAAAAACTCAGTCAAAACTATTTTAAGGATACACTGTGCCTTTCTCCTGCAGCCCAAATTGCTCCAAGACAACAGTACAGGAATTTAACTTTTCCATCAAAGCTGGGTTCCATGTGACATCCCCTATAATCATGAGAGCTGTCCCAAACCAGCTCCATGTCTGCACTGCAGCAGAGCAAAGCTGAGTCCTTGGTACCACATGGGCAGAGCTCCTGCTCCTCACAGCAACCTCAGAGAGCACAAACCAGAGAAAAGAAATGCCTTGACTTGGAGGGGATTTCCCTGAAAAATGCACTGCCTTTGTTGAGAGGGGGCTGTCTTAATTGTTCCCTGTCTTTTCCTTTTCTGAACAGACCCTGTCCTAAGGAACAGCAAATGTCCAACAGCAGCTCCATGGCCCAGTTCCTCCTCCTGGCATTTGCAGACAAGCGGGAGCTGCAGCTCCTGCACTTCTGGCTCTTCCTGGGCATCTCTCTGGCTGCCCTCCTGGCCAATGGCCTCATCCTCAGCGCCGTAGCCTGCGACCACCACCTGCACACCCCCATGGGCTTCTTCCTGCTCAACCTCTCCCTCACAGACCTGGGCTGTATCTGCACCACTGTCCCCAAAGCCATGCACAATTCCCTCTGGGGCACCACAACCATCTCCTATGCAGGATGCTCTGCCCAAGGGTTTCTGTTTATGTTTTTCATCTCAACAGAACTTTCCCTCCTCACCATCATGTGCTACAACCGTTACGTTGCCATCTGCAAACCCTTGCACTACGGGACCCTCCTGGGCAGCAGAGCTTGTGCCCACATGGCAGCAGCTGCCTGGGCCACTGGGTTTTTCTATTCTCTGCTGCACACAGTCAATACATTTTCCCTGCCCCTGTGCCAGGGCAATGCCCTGGGCCAGTTCTTCTGTGAAATCCCACACATCCTCAAGCTCTCCTGCTCACACTCAGGCTACCTCAGGGAAATTGGGCTCACTGGGGTTAGTGCCTGTTTAGGGTTTGGTTGTTTGGTTTTCATTGTTTTCTCCTATGTGCAGATCTTCAGGGCTGTGCTGAGGATCCCCTCTCAGCAGGGACGGCACAAAGCCTTTTCCACGTGCCTCCCTCACCTGGCCGTGGTCTCCCTGTTTCTCAGCACTGGCACATTTGCCTATCTGAAGCCACCCTCAATCTCCTCCCCATCCCTGGATCTGGCTCTGTCACTTCAGTACTCGGTGGTGCCTCCAGCACTGAACCCCCTCATCTACAGCCTGAGGAACCAGGAGATCAAGGATGCCCTGAGGAAACTGATAACTGGGTGTTTTTCACACGCAATAAACTCTCCTTCTTCTGCATGTTATGGACCTCGTTAAAGGCCAGTCCTGTTATGTGCTTCCATAAAGGCCCACCATATCTTCTCTATTTTTTGCTCCTAGTAGGGGTGTTTTTTTTGTGAGAATTTGTTCACACCAAAAAATCTTTATATCTATAAATATATATATATAAAAATACGTATATATATTTATATATATATAAACACCATTTTCAATTCAGTGTGTGCCTTTCTAGCCTGGCCCAGAGGCTGTACAAATTGGGAATTTTACTCAGTGTGTGCTTAAACCAAATAAAGAACTCTACATTGACTTGTTTGCCTGACATCTTTCCTCTCTGACTTCTCTGCAGC
>NW_020905140.1:0-560 GCF_003984885.1 Neopelma chrysocephalum | reverse complement strand
AAAAGCTCCCCCTGACAGGGATCCTGTGGGATCCCTCTTGGGCCTGAGAATGGAGCCGGCCAAGATTGTCACAATCCAGCAACCTTGAGAGGGTCTTAAGGAAAATGGCACATGAATGAGCTCTTGCCACATTGACAGGGAATATTCTGTCAGGAAAGAGACACTGAGAACTTGCCTCCAGGTTGCTGCAGGAAATTCAAAGCGTCATCCACAAGAATTTGTAGATAATCTATGTCACGATCCCCATCTGGAAGCCAACAGAGATGAGAAATGTTTCCATTGCATGCTGGGATCCCCTCCTGCCTCAGAGAACCGTGGCACTGCAGGGGCTCGGGGAGCACCGTGGGGGCCAGATGTCAATGGACATGGCCAGAGCTGCAGAGGGGCCTGGGCAGCTCTGGGCTGGCTCCTGGCTGCTCTCCACAGTCTTTCCAGGCCCTGTGCAACATTCCTGGGGGAGCGGCTGGAGCAGCCAAGGGCCCCTCGGGGCTCTCTCCCTGCCCCAGGAAACCCTGGCTAAAGCCCTGGGGAAAACCATCCCTGACGCTTCCCGGGGAGAA
>NW_020905139.1:0-763 GCF_003984885.1 Neopelma chrysocephalum | reverse complement strand
GCCTTGTAAGGTACCTCAGTCTTGGACAGGTACGGGGGCCAGAACGGTTGGTCAGTTTGTTTGTTTGTTTGTTTGTTTGTTTGTCTATTTATTTCTTTTGTTTTGGCTCTCCTGCGGCTACTGCCCAGGTTTGGCATGTTCTGGATATATTTGCTTTGCTCTGTTACAACCTGAAAGAGTGGGCAGGACAAAGGGTTGTTACTGGAAAAAAAAAAGACTTGCCCAAATCGTTCTAACAGGAACGTAGCCTATGTACCCCTGTGTGGTTGCGAGCTATGCTGGCGAGGGTTCATGCCTTCGGTAGGGTCGCCCATGCCAGACAGGTCAAAACCATAGGACCAGATAAACTACATCCCTGGGCAGGATGAGCTCATTAGCCTTCTGGCAGTCATCCTAGGAGAAGGACAACTCTCATCCCAAACCCGGGCAGATGGAGCTCGCTTAGCCCTGGAAGGCCATCCATCTCAGAGAAGGTCACTCTAATCAAACCTACGTCCTGAGGACCTCGCTGCCACCGTCCAAGCTTGCTCGGCCCTGGCAGATGAACCTCAGGATTAAAGGGTGGGTTCAGTTCCACGCATACTGCATCTCACCTAAAAAAATCCATTGCGCAGGCTTGAAGGCTTTACCCACATGCAAAAAGTCCTGTAGCGACGGGCGAGGGTCGAAACGGTAGGTGAAAGATGCACTGGGAGCCGCAGACTCAACCCTGCATACAGGCGGTTCAGGATATTGGTCATTTGAGACTGACGGAGATGAGAGT
>NW_020905138.1:0-324 GCF_003984885.1 Neopelma chrysocephalum | reverse complement strand
CGACGGGGGCGGCGAGACCCTCCCCCACCCCCAGCCCCTCCCCCTCCTCCTCCCCCTCCCCCCACCGCCTCCTCCGCCCCTCCCCCCGCCGCCATCACCCCACAGACTCCTCCCCCTCCTCCTCCTCCAACCGTTGCCCCTCCCCCTCCAGCGCAGGGGGGCGGGGCCTGCGGCGGCCCCTCCCCCCCCCCTCCCCCTCTCGTCGTTGTCCTCCTCGTCCTCCTCGTCCTGGGGGGGAGGGGGGAGGCGGAAGCGGCCCCCGCCCCCCTTGGCCTGGTCGATGTCCTTGCGGGCCGCCTCCACCTGCTCCTGGGGGGGGGGGGG
>NW_020905137.1:0-1122 GCF_003984885.1 Neopelma chrysocephalum | reverse complement strand
TTTTCTGGCCCAGCTCTGCACAGAGGCACCGACCCTGCAGCTGCAGATGTCAGGCAAACAAGTCAATGCAGAGTTCTTTATTTGGTTTAAGCAGACAGTGAATACAATTGCCAATTTGTACAGCCTCTGGTCCAGGCTAGAAAGGCAAAAACTGAATTGAAAATGGCGTTTCTATATAAAAATATATATATATACTTTTATATATATTAACAGATATAAAGATTTTCTGTTGTGAACAAATTCTCACAAAAATAACACCCCTACCAGGAGCAAATAATAGAGAAGGTATGGTGGACCTTTAGTGAAGTACATAACAGGATTGGCCTTTAATGAGGTACATAACATGGAGAAGAAGGAGATTTTATTGCTTCTGAAAAACACCCAGTTATCAGTTTCCTCATGGCATCCCTGTGCTCCTGGTTCCTGAGGCTGTAGATGAGGGGGTTCAGTGCTGGAGGAACCACAGAGTACAGAACTGACACCACCAGGTCCAGGAACAAGGAGGAGATGGAGGGGGGCTTCAGGTAGGCAAAAAATGAGGTGCTTATAAACAGGGAGACCACGGTCAGGTGACGGAGGCACGTGGAAAAGGCTTTGTGCCGTCCCTGCTCAGAGGGGATCCTCAGCACAGCCCTGAAGATCTGCACATAGGAGAAAACAATGAAAACAAAACAACAAAGTTCTAAAGAAAGAGTAAAAAACATAAGTCCCATTTCCCTGAGGTAGCCTGAGTGTGAGCAGGAGAGCTTTAGGATGTGTGGAATTTCACAGAAGAACTGGCCCAGGGCATTGCCCTGACACAGGGGCAGGGAAAATGTATTGGCTGTGTGCAGCGGAGCAGTGAGAAAGCCAGCAGCCCAGGCAGCTGCTGCCATGTGGGCACAAGCTCTGCTGCCCAGGAGAGTCCCGTAGTGCAGGGGTTTGCAGATGGCAACGTAGTGGTCGTAGCACATGGTGGTGAGGAGATAAAACTCTGTTAAGATGAAGAACAAAAAGAAATAGAGCTGTGCAGCACATCACATGTAGGAGATGGTTGTGGTGTCCCAGAGGGAATTGTGCATGGCTTTGGGGACAATGGTGCAGATGCAGCCCAGGTCTGTGAGGGAGAGGTTGAGCAGGAAG
>NW_020905136.1:0-5300 GCF_003984885.1 Neopelma chrysocephalum | reverse complement strand
TCCTCCCTGGCTCTTCCTGCACACACAAAGCCTTGGGCTCATCCAAACTCCTCCTGGGTGACGTGTTGCAGTACAGCATTTTCCATGGAGTGAAATTCCTTTTTCCTCATGTCCACTCGGGACCTCCCCAGCTGCACTTGGCATTAATTCTTTCTTTCTCATGCTCTTTTCTGCTCTGACAGAAGGATCCACCATCTCTAAATCCTCCCTTCAAGCCCTCTCAGGGCTATCCTGTGCTGTCCTCAGTCTCCACACCATTGAGGCCACAGCTCCTTAGCCCCTCTCTAGTGCTCATGTACTTGAGACCTTTAAAGCCCATCTTGGGAGATCTCTGGGCACTCACTGATGTTTTTACAGATGCAAATGTCGTGCTCATAGTCTAAAGAAATCACAGTTACCATGACAACCGGCATACATTCCTTTTGCTGTGATCAGTTACCATGGAAAATAGAATACATTCTCATTGCCATGGTCCGTTACCATGGTAACCATCATAAATTGTCATTGCTATGGTCGGTTACCATGGCAACCATCAGGTATTTCCATTGGTACAGTCAGTTACCATGGCAACCACCATACATTCCCATTGGTATGCTGAGTTATCATGGCAACCATCATACATTCTCGTCACTACATTAGGTTACCATGGCAACCATCATACATTCCCACTGTCATGTTCAGTTACCATGGCAACCATCACACATTCCAATTTCTACAGTCAGTTACTGTGACAACTATCATACATTCTCATTGCTCTGGTCGGTTACCATGGAAAACAGCATACAGTCCCGTTGCTATGCTCAGTTACCATGGCAACCATCATACGTCTCACTAGTACAGACGGTTACCATGGCAACCATCATACATTTCCATTGCTACGGTCAGTTCCCATGGCAACTATCATGCTTCCCACTGCCACAGTCATTTACCATGGCAATAAGCATACATTCTCATTTCTATGCTCCGTTACCTTGACAACCATCATACATTGTCATTGCTACAGTCAGTTACCATGTCAGTCATCGTACATTCCCCTTTCTATGCTCGGTTACTATGGCAACCAGTATACATTGCCATTGCTATTGTCGGTTACCATGGCAACCATCACACATTTCATGTTTCCACAGTCAGTTTCCATGGAAACCATCATACATTCCCATCACTATGGTCGGTTACCAAGGCCACCATCACACATTCCCGTTTCTACAGTCAGTTACCATGGCAATGATCATACATTCCCACTGGTATGCTTGGTTACCATGGCAACCAGCACAGATTCTCATTGCCACGGTCAGTTACCATGGCAACCAGCATAACTGTCATGTCTCAGTTCAGTTACCATGGCAACCATCATACATTCCCATTGCTACAGTTGGTTACTGTGGCAACCATCATACATTCCCATGGCTATGGTCAGTTACCATGGTAACTATCGCACATTCCCATTGATGCAGTCGGTTACCATGGCAACCATCACACATTTCCGTTGCTACGGTCAGTTACCATGGCAACCTTTAGCATTCCAATTGCTATGGTGGGTTACCATGGCAACCATCAGACATTCCCATTGCTGCTTTCAGTTACCACGGCAACCATCATACATTCCAATTGATACAGTCCCTTACCATGGCAACCATCATACATTCTTTTTACTATGAATGGTTGCCATGGCAACCATCATACTTCCCACTGATACGGTCAGTTACAATGGCAACCATCACACATTCCTGTTGCTACTGTCAGTTACCATGGCAACCATCACACATTTCCATTGGTACGGTTAGTTACCATGGCAACCATCAGATAGTCACGTTGCTCCGGTAAGGTACCATGGCAACCATTATACATTTCCATTGCTATGGTCAATTACCAGGGTAACCATCAGAGATTCCTGTTCCTACGGTTGGTTACCATGGCAACCATCGTACATTCCCGTCGCTATGCTCAGTTTAGCCTGGGAACCATCATACTTCCCACCTTTTTGGTCACTTACCATGGTAACCATCAGAGATTCCCGTTGGTACTGTCAGTTACCATGGCAACCATCATACATTCCTGTTCCTACTGTCGGTCACCATGGCAACTATCATACTTCCAACTGCTATAGTTAGTTACCATGGTAACCATCATACATTCCCATTGCTATGGTCAGTTACCATGGCAAACATCTTACAGTTGCGTTGGAACGGTCAATTACCATGGCAACCATCATATATTCCCATGACTAGTGTCAGTTACCACGACAACCATTATACATTCCATTTGATACAGTCCGTTACCATGGTAACCATCATACATTCTTTTTGCTATGGATGGTTACCATGGCAACCATCATATGTTCCTGTTGCTACAGTCGGTTACCATGGCAACTATCATACTGTTGCGTTACTACAGTCAGTTACCATGGCAACCATTATACCGTTCCATTGCTATGGTCATTACCATGCCAACCACCACACATTCCTGTTTCTACGGTCAGTTACTATGGCAACCATCACACATTCCTGTTGCTATGGTCAGTTTACCCTGGCAACCATCATATCTCCCATTGCTATGGTCAGTTACCATGGACACCATCATATATTCTCATTGCCTCGGCCAGTTACCATGGCAACCATCACACATTGCCATTACTAAGGTCAGTTACCATGGTAACCATTATACATTCCAATTCCTATGGTCAGTTACCATGGTAACCATCAGAGATTCCTGTTCCTACGGTTGGTTACCATGGCAACCATCATACATTCCTGTTGCTATGGTCAGTTACCATGCCAAACATCATACAGTTGTGTTGCTACGGTCAGTTACCATGGCAACCAGCACACATTGGCGTTCCTGCAGTCACTTGCCATGGCAACCATCATACCTCTGGCTGCTACAATCAGTTGCCATGGCAACCATCATACATTCAAATTGCTACTGTAAGCTACCATGGTAACCATCACAGATTCCTATTCCTATGGTCAGTTACCATGGCAACCATCCTGCATTCCTGATGGTAACTTGGTTACCATGGCAACCAGCATACATTCCCATTGCTACAGTCAGTTACCATGGCAACCATCATATATTCCTTTTCTTACGGTCGGTTACTATGGCAACCATCATACATTCCAATTGCTACAGTGAGTTACCATGGCAACCATCATACATTCGAATTGCTACGGACAGTTACCATGGCAACTATCATACATTCTTATTGCTATGGTCAGTTACCATGGCAACCATCATACATTCCCATCCCTATGGTTAGTTACTATGGTAACCTCCTGGTTCCTCTTGGAGAGAAGCAGATGCAGATGAGCCTCCCTCCTGTCCACCAACCTGCCAGCTGTGCTCTAAAGGCCTGTGTCCCAAGGGATGTCTTGACCAAGACCCTGCACAAACCTCTGGGACTCTTTGCATCCTGTCCTGGTGCCTTTCCAGTCAATTCCAGGGTTATCAAACCCAACTTGAATGGGCTCTTTGTCTCACATCACAATGTCACCCAAACCAGTCTCTCCTCTCACCCTCACCCACAAAAGTTCACCCAATTTCTTCATCCTCTAGAGCAGCTCCACAGGTCCAAGAAGCTCCTTCCCTCTGAGGACACCTCTCTCCTGCTCTTTCTCTCCTCTGTCTCCTTGGCCTTCTCTCCCAACCCATCACAGCACCAAAACCTGGGAACTGTCTCAGCAGGCCTGGGCTGCTCTTGCCTGCAAGTGGAATGAAGAGAGACTTGGGGCTGCAGCTCCTCCTGCCTGTGCCCCACACACAGGGCATTGGGGCCTGTCTGGCTGCAGCTCCTCAGCAGGGGCACCAGGGCTAAGAACAGACTTGCAGTGGGGAAAGCTGCTCTGAAAGCCCCGAGAGCTGGGCTGTGCAGAGGCTTTGCTGACAATGGCCTTGGGGGTGGATGTGCTGGGACTCAGGCCCAGGGGGAAAATCACAGGCCTGATCCCTGAGGAGATCAGCACATGCTGCTGAAATGCTGGGGGAGAGCAGAGCCAGCAGAGTGAGGGAACAAGTGTGGACAACCTGGGCTGATGTGCTTTGGACTCGTGCCTGGCCCGGCCTTGGCTGGGCAGAGAAGGGACAGCCTTTGTGTCCCTGCAGGGCTGGGATTCACTCCCTGCCCCAAAGGCACCAATGTGTCTGAGAAGCCCTGGGTGGTGCCTGTCCCACAACTGCTGGGAATGGGGACGGGCTTCCTGCACAGGCCCTGTGCTGTCCATGGCAGCTGCTGCACTTGTGCTGCAGAGCCCTGGCACCTCCCCTGGCACTACAGGCCCCTCTTTGGCTGTTCAATCCAGGCTCAGCTGCCCTCAATTAGGTTCAGCAGTGACGGGATGTCAAGGAGACAACTGCCATTGTACTCCGAGGACATGTAGAAAATACCCTGATAAAGACCAGGAGAGAGACCTCTCTCCCTGTGCCACCTGACTCCATTTGGTCACCTGAACACCTCTGTGGGTTGCCCTGGAAAGAAGGAACAGTGACAGGTTCCCCTGTCCTACATGTGGGCCCCTTCTGCTACTGAAGTTGGCCAAAGCAATGTCCCAGCAGCCTCCAAGGAGATCCCACAGCTGCTGCCCTGTCCCTAGGAACTGCTCCATCGGAGCCTGCAGTTCCCAGCAGGAATCTCGGTCACCTCTGGCCCCTCAGAAGGAACCAGGGCTTTGTGTCCCAGCAGGTCACTCCTGGCTTTGGTCTTCCTTCATTCCCATGGCAGCTGGGACAAGGAGTCACCTGCAGGGGCCTGTTTTGGGCCCAGTGAAGTGGGGCAGGAGGAATCCCAGCCCATGGGGGTTGTGGAGGGAGCTGAGTGTCCTTCTGGCCCCAGCTCTGCAGAGCCACAATGAGACACCTCTGCTGACTCAGCTGAGTCCCTTCCCTCCGTGCAGGTGAAGTAGATCCCTCCTGGGCACTGTCTGGGTTTCCTGTCTAATGATGAGACATGAAAAGGGGACTCTTGAACTTAACTCTGTGTCTGTTTGGAGAAATGACAGTGCTGAAAGAAGTGTCTGTGCCCAGCTGAGAGAAGGAACATCATGATTCCCTTCAGCTGTGTGCCAGCAGGTTCCCCTGGAGCCCCAGGGACAGCTGGAGGGAGCCCAGAGGGGCAGAGCAAGGGCTGCCTGGGGCTGTTGCTGTGCTGCTGAGCTGGGCCGGGCTCCTGGCACACAGGGAGCTCCTGGCAAGCAAGAAGAGCTTCAAAGACACAGCTCTGCTGGTGAGCAGCTCCTCTGCACAGCCCAGCAGGGCTGAGGGCACTGCCTGCAGCACCCAGGGCACAGGAGAGAAGGCAGAGAGATGAG
>NW_020905135.1:0-1063 GCF_003984885.1 Neopelma chrysocephalum | reverse complement strand
GGACCCCCCATGCGCGTGGCCGTCACCACTGCGGGGACACGGGGACACTGTCACCACTGTCACCCTCGGGACCCCCCATGCGCGTGGCTGTCACCACTGCGGGGACACCGGGACAGACACTGTCACCACGGGGTCACCACTGTCACCCTCGGGACCACCCCCTGTCCCCGCCATGAGCGTGCCCGTCACAACTGCGGGGACACCGGGACAGACACTGTCACTGTCACCCCGGGGCCACCACACCCACCCGGGACCCCCCCTATCCCCCCCATGCTCGTGGCCGTCACCACTGCGGGGACACGGGGACAGCCAATGTCACTGTCACCCCCTGTCCCCACCATGCGCGTGACTGTCACCACTGCGGGGACACGGGGACATTGTCACCACTGTCACTGTCACCCCGGGGCCACCACACCCACCTGGGACCCCTCCTGTCCCCGCCATGCGCGTGGCCGTCACCACTGCGGGGACACGGGGACACTGTCACCACTGTCACCTCGTCCCTGCCCCGGGGTCATCCCCCCCCTTGGATCCTCCTGTCCCCTCCCCTGTCCCCATTTTGGTGCCACAAAGGCCATTGGGGTCCCCGCCCCTGGGTTTTTCCCCCCCGCCGGGGTGTCCCCGAGGTGTCCCCAGGGTATTCCCACGATGTCCCCATGTCCCCAGGGTGTCCCCAGGATATCCCCAGGGTGTCCCCGGGTGTCCCCACGATGTCCCCCGGGTATTCCCACGATATCCCGTGTCCCCACGATGTCCCCCGCGTATTCCCACGATGTCCCCTCCTCCCCGGGGTGTCCCCACGTCCCCAGGGTGTCCCCACGATGTCTCCCCACCCTCAGGGTGTCCCCAGGATGTCCCCAGAGTGTCCCAGGGGTGTCTCCACGCTGTCCCCGTGTCCCCAGGATGTCCCCGGGGTGTCCCCAGGGTGTCCTACCCGGCCCGGACACTCCGTGCACGGCTCCCACCAGACTCTCCCTGTCGAACTCCTCCCGCCGCGTCTCCCTGGTCCCCTCCATGGTGTCCCCGCGCTGTCCCCGCACTGTCACCCCCCCGCTCTGTCCCC
>NW_020905134.1:0-376 GCF_003984885.1 Neopelma chrysocephalum | reverse complement strand
TCCCCACAAATAAGTACACCAGGTTTTTCTTTCCCAGATCTGACTCTCTGTCAGTGTCAGTATATTTCCTGATGACATCCTTCAACCCGTTCAGAAAATCTGTGGGTGATTCATTTGTATCTTGTCCAACCTCACACATTTTGGACCAGTTTATCGCCTTCGGAACCCCACGCCGGAATCCATAAATTACCCAGTCTTGATAACATTTCAATGCTTCCAGATTTGCTGCCACGTTAGGATCCCATTTGGGATCGTCAGGAGGGAAGATATCCTTTATACATCTTCCTCTGGAAACTGCCCAGAGGTTTTTAGCATCTCAGTTGCAGTTCGAGCAGCTCTTTTTACCATCTCCTTCTCTGTTTGATCTAATAAAGTG
>NW_020905133.1:0-5736 GCF_003984885.1 Neopelma chrysocephalum | reverse complement strand
GGGGGGGGGGGGACTTCTGGTGGTAAGGTTTGGAGACTTGGCAGGGAGCCAGCTTCAAACCATATCACCTTATTTGGTGTTTCCGCCCGGTTATCTCTGGTTATCTCCGGTTTGTTTTGGTTTTTGCCACGGTTGTTTGGGAACAGGTCTGGGAAGGGAGCCAGGTTGGTGCAAAAACTGCCCATTGTTTGGGAACACTACCGGGAGAGCTGCCAAGAACCTATTGTTTATATAAATATACCTTTGTTTGGGAACAAAGAGAGAGAAAATATATAAACATGGCCTTTTTATTCATTTTTTTGGTTATTTTGGCCGTTTTTATATATGCTGCTGGGTATCCAGTGAGAACTAACCCTAAAGGCATCTACCAATACCTGCCTTTCCTTAATTATGACATCAAGGGCCTAGTGACTGAGGTCCCTGGGATCAAAATTGGCCCCAATCCTTACCTAAATTGTTTGGCTACGGTGCTACTATTCCTAAAAGCCATGGAAGTGGTATTTAACATTGGAAAGGTGGTGTGGTACTGCTTTTCTTGTTGCAGGAAACGTCAAAACTCAAAAGGATTTTCTGGAACTTTGGGAAGGGCCTTGAGAAAACCAGTCCCTGGATGGCAAGGAATCTGGGTCAACTTTGGTAAATTGGTAGGGCGTGTGACACCTCCCATTAGTTGGGATTTCACACCAGAGCAGGTGTTTGATCCTGATGACGTGGCACGTCGTCTGGCAGAAGGGTGTTTTTCTTACGAGGACCCAAATATGCAGTTTTCTGCTTTGTACTGGGGCCTGGCGAGTGCCTATCGAGCTGCTGTGGACTATGCTCGGAGGCTAAGGCTGAGGCGGAAACTCAAACCCTGCCACCTGAGACCAACGCCACCTCTACTACATGCACTGAAAGCGGAACCCAGACTACACCACCTGAGATACCTCTTGCCCCTGTAGTGAAAAGGAAGTCGTGGGTACCAGCGCCCAAAACTTTAAGCCTACGACCAGATGGAGATCAAAGCAAGTCAGAAGATACGGGAGAGGGGACTGATACTGATACCAGTGCCAGAACTCCACCTCCACCTTCACAAGCAGCACCATCCCCAAAAATGGAAACTACAGAGTTGCGGTCAATGACCCCATCAGAGCTCCGGGACTTACAAAAAGACTACACTCGTCAGCCTGGTGAGCGAATTCTATCATGGTTGCTCCGATGCCGAGACCGTGGGGCTAGAGGTCACATATTGTCAAGTGCTGAAGCAGAACAACTAGCTTCCATCTCCGGAGATCGTGAACTTGATCGCTTAATTGCAGAGGAGAAACCTGACCTCAGTCTTTGGGCGCGACTTGTCTTAAGTGTGAGACAAAGGTTTCCATTTAAAGACTATTTACAATGCCCCATGAGGAGGTGGACCAAGATAGAAGACGCCATCCAGTACCTAAGAGAATTGGCATTGTTGGAACTTATGTATGATGACCCTCAATACGATCCCGTCACTGATGACCCGGAGGTTGCCGCTTGCACAATGCCCATGTGGAAAAAGATAATCCAGGGTGCTCCTGCATCATATGTCCATACCTTGGCAGGAGTAATGCTTCCAAACATGCCAGAAACGCCTGTGAGCATGCTCTGTATGGTTCTGCGACATCTAAAAGAAATAATAGAATCTAGGAATGAGTTTTCTAGAGACTATTCTGATTCTGGTTTCAGACGAACACCAGAGAGAGAGGAGCCTTACGGGTACTCTGAATATGAAGATGACTATGGAGACCACAGGGATAGACGCTACAGAGACAGATCAGCAGACCGGTCTCGACCACGATCTCGATCTTGGTCCAGGTCCTGCTCACGATCTCCTTCCGTCACACGCAGAAGGAGCGAAAACCCTAAGCGTAAATCTAAGCGCAGCGAGCTGTGGTCCTATCTGCGTGCCCATGGAGAAAACATGAGGAAGTGGGATGGTGAATCTACTTCCAGACTTGAGGCCAGAGTGAGAGAACTAAAACGCAAGGAAGCCGATAAGAAAGTTGTCTACGTAGTAGATGCGGACTTCTTTGAAAAAGAACTGAGATCTCCCAGACGCAGGAGGTCTGGAGTCCGTTTCCAGGACGACAGGAAAGCCTCTGACAAACCAAAGCAAAAATCCGACGGTGAATGCTCCAACCAGAACCAATAGAGGGGCCCTGCCTTCTGCCAGGAGAAGGAAAGGGACAAGGAAGATAACAGAGTTTATTGGACTGTGTGGGTTCGATGGCCTGGCACATCGGATCCTCAGAGATACCAGGCGTTAATAGATACCGGCGCACAGTGCACGTTAATGCCCTCAGGACATGTGAGCACAGAGACTGTTTCAATTTCTGGGGTGACAGGAGGGTCTCGAGAGCTGTCAGTGGTAGAGGCCGAAATAAGCCTGACAGGAGACCAATGGGAAAAACATTCCATTGTGACAGGGCCAGAAGCCCCTTGCATTCTTGGCATGGATTACCTCAGGAGAGGATACTTCAAAGACCCGAAGGGGTACCGATGGGCTTTTGGTATAGCCGCGGTGACTGAAGAGGAATCCAAACGATTATCTGCCCTGCCCGGCCTCTCAGAAGATCCTTCTGTTGTGGGACTACTGCGAGTCGAGGACCAGCGAGTGCCAACAGCCACTAAGACAGTGCATAGGCGACAGTACCGGACGAATCGAGACGCTGTGATCCCCATCCATAAGATGATACGCAAGCTGGAAAGCCAAGGGGTGGTTAGTAGAACACACTCACCCTTCAATAGCCCCATTTGGCCTGTACGCAAGTCCGATGGCGAATGGAGACTGACGGTGGACTATCGTGGCTTGAATGAAGTCACACCACCATTGAGTGCTGCTGTACCAGACATGTTGGAGCTCCAATACGAGCTGGAGTCCAAGACAGCAAAGTGGTATGCCACCATCGACATCGCCAATGCATTTTTCTCCATTCCCTTAGCAGCGGAGTGCAGGCCGCAGTTTGCTTTCACGTGGAGAGGTGTGCAGTACACGTGGAACCGACTGCCCCAGGGGTGGAAGCACAGTCCAACAATCTGCCATGGACTGATTCAGGCCACACTGGAGAAGGGCAAGGCCCCAGAACATATCCAGTACATTGACGACATCATTGTATGGGGGGACACAGCAGAAGAAGTTTTCGAGAAAGGAGAGGAAATCATCCAGATTCTCCTTGATGCTGGTTTCGCCATTAAGAAGAATAAGGTCAAGGGACCTGCCAGAGAGATCCAATTCCTAGGGGTGAAATGGCAAGATGGACGACGTCAGATACCAACAGATGTCATTAATAAGATTGTAGCCATGGCTCCACCCACCAACAAGAAGGAGACACAAGCTTTCCTGGGGGCCATAGGCTTCTGGAGAATGCACATCCCTGGGTATAGCCAGATTGTGAGCCCTCTTCACTTTGTGACCCGTAAAAAGAATACCTTTCAATGGGGTCCTGAACAGCAACAGGCATTTAAACAGATCAAACAAGAGATTGCACATGCCGTGGCTCTTGGACCAGTTCGGACTGGACCAGACGTGAAGAACGTACTTTACACTACAGCTGGAGATAAAGGTCCCTCCTGGAGCCTCTGGCAAAAGGTGCCTGGTGAGACGCGAGGGCGACCACTTGGCTTCTGGAGCCGAAGCTACAGGGGTTCTGAAGCCAACTATACTCCTGTGGAAAAGGAAATTCTGGTGGCCTATGAAGGTATACAAGCAGCCTCAGAAGTGATTGGCACTGAAACACAGCTCCTCCTAGCACCTCGACTACCAGTCCTGAATTGGATGTTCAAAGGGAAGGTGCCCCCTACACATCATGCCACCGATGCTACATGGAGCAAGTGGATAGCCTTGATTACGCAGCGTGTACGATTGGGAAGCTCAAATCGCCCTGGAATTCTGGAGGTTATCACAAATTGGCCTGAAGGTGGGAACTTCAGTCTGGCAGAAGAAGAAGAAGAGCCAGTGAACTGAGCTGAAGAAGCTCCGCCATTTGATCAGCTGCCAGATGAAGAAAGGCGTTATGCCCTTTTCACTGATGGTTCTTGCCGTATTGTAGGAAAGAACCGGAAGTGGAAAGCAGCCGTTTGGAGTCCCACCCGACGAGTGGCAGAAGCTGCTGAGGGTCAAGGCGAGTCGAGTCAATTTGCAGAGCTCAAAGCCGTCCAATTGGCCCTGGACATTGCCGAACGAGAAGGATGCCCAAGGCTCTACCTCTACACTGACTCGTGGATGATAGCTAATGCCCTATGGGGATGGTTAGACCGATGGAAAAAGATGAACTGGAGGCGTGGAGGAAAACCCATCTGGGCTGCTGACTTGTGGCAGGACATCGCTGCCAGAGCGAAGAATCTGAATGTGAGAGTCCACCATGTAGATGCCCATGTGTCCAAGAAGCGAGCTAATGAAGAACACGATAACAACAGAGAAGCGGACCGAGCTGCACAGATAGGAGTGTCACAAGTAGACCTAGACTGGCAGCAGAAGGGAGAGCTGTTTCTGGCTCGATGGGCCCATGATGCTTCCGGTCATCAGGGCCGAGATGCCACCCACAGATGGGCACGAGACCGAGGGGTGGATTTAACCATGGATATAATTTCTGAAGTTATCCATGATTGTGAGACTTGTGCCGCTATTAAGCAGGCAAAAAGACTGAAGCCCCCGTGGTATGGTGGACGATGGGATAAGTATAAGTATGGAGAGGCATGGCAGGTTGATTATATCAAACTGCCACAGACTCGCCAAGGTAAGTGCTATGTACTTACCATGGTGGAAGCAACAACGGGATGGCTAGAAACTTTTTCAGTGCCCCACGCAACGGCACGGAATACCATTTTGGGCCTTGAAAAGCAAGTCCTGTGGAGACACGGGACCCCAGAACGTATTGAGTCGGACAACGGGACTCATTTCAAAAATGAATTAGTCACCACTTGGGCAAGGGAACATGGTATCGAATGGGTGTACCACATTCCCTATCATGCACCAGCTGCTGGGAAGGTTGAAAGATATAACGGACTGTTGAAGACAACTCTACAGTCACTAGGTGAGGGAACTTATAAAAACTGGGACAAGAACTTAGCCAAGGCTACCTGGCTAGTTAACACCAGGGGTTCTGTCAATCGAGCTGGCCCCGCACAAGCAGAATCCCTTCACATTGTTGATGGAGATAAAGTTCCAGCAATCCATTTGAGGGGAATGCTAGGGAAAGCTGTTTGGGTTACCCCTGCCTCAGGCCAAAACAAACCCATTCGTGGGATTGTCTTTGCTCAAGGGCCAGGACATACGTGGTGGATAATGAGGAAGGATGGAGTCATCCAATGTGTGCCTCAAGGAAATTTAGCCTTGGGGAAAAACTAATTGTATGTCCTGAGTTGTGTTTTTACAGGAAACCAGCCACCAGATGAGAGAGAGAGAGAGACCTGAACTAAGCTGTTGCTGGTATCCAGTGATGAGACAGCCCAGAACAATGAAACAGCCATAAATCAGAACTGTAGTTGTGACTGAGGAGACCAAAGATCTGGACTGAATTGAACTGACATCGGTATTGGTTTTCCAACGACGAGACAACTGCGCCGAAAGACCAACAAGAACTATATATATATATGTATATATGTATATATGCGCGCGGGATGTAGGCGAACGTG
Organism: Neopelma chrysocephalum; assembly: GCF_003984885.1. Lineage (NCBI taxonomy): Eukaryota > Metazoa > Chordata > Aves > Passeriformes > Pipridae > Neopelma > Neopelma chrysocephalum. The sequence goes on along the minus strand of NW_020905133.1, from coordinate 93 downwards.
AGATACAGGTGTTACGTAAAAATAGTATGGAATAAGGGGTGGAGAATGTGGTGGTTTGGGCTAGGCCTTCCTTGGTGACCAGTTTGTAACCAA
>NW_020905132.1:0-1001 GCF_003984885.1 Neopelma chrysocephalum | reverse complement strand
CAGCCCCTGAGCTGATGGGGATGCTGAGAGTCCTCTCTGTGCCCCAGGAGCTGCTGTGCCCTTCAGAGGGGCTGGGGCTGTGGGGGGAGTGCCCAGAGCTCTGCAGCCCCCTGGGCTGGGCACTGCTGTGGGGCCAGACCAGACTGGGCTGCTCCACCAGTTGACCTCTCTAATGAAATCACTTCTAGTTTTCTCCTGAAGAACCATGAGAATATGTGTTGTGTCCTGAGCACTAAATTGGAACTATGGCATAATAGAAAAGGTTTTGGTGTCAGGGATATTGAGAAGGCTGGGCAGTGTCACTGGGAGACCTCTCCCAAACCCTTGGAAAGGCCAGAGCCATCCCAGAGTTTCTTGGGTCCTTGGCAAAGGCAGACATGGAAGCAGTCTGCAAACAGGGCAGCAAGGAGGGTTGGCAGAGTTCCAGACTGCTCAGGCTCAGCAGGGAATGGGACATGGCAAGTCCTGCTGCAGCCATTGCCAGGCATGGGAAGGACAAGGCAGGGATTGCAGAACCCCTGTGGGAGGGAAAAGAAGGAGATGTTGTGTGCCTAGACTTCAGCAAGGACCTTGACGTGATCTCCTGTGGTCTCCTTAGAGCCAGACTGGTGAGAGCTGGACTGGACAAGTGAAACATGAGGTGGGTGGGAAGTTGAATGACTGAGAAGGGTCAAAAGTCATGGCACAAATTCCTTTTGGCAGCAACTCCCAGGTGACATCCATCAGGGACCAGCCCTTGACCATTCCTATGGAACATCTTTATTATGTCTCTGGATGATGGGATGAAATGCACTTTCCACTCCTTTGTGGATGATGCCAAGTTGCAGCGAGTCTGTGAGAAACCTTGGCTAGTTAATGGTGACTTGTACAAAAAATGTGGTCAAGATGACTGAGTTGGATAAACTTGTCTTGCCATCAAGTGCCCAGCAAGGCCCAGGACAATGAAGAAATAACTCATAGGTCAGAGGAAAGGCAATTTAAAAGGGGGGCAAAAAGATCAA
>NW_020905131.1:0-303 GCF_003984885.1 Neopelma chrysocephalum | reverse complement strand
GGGGGTGGTGACCCCCTGTACCCCCCATGTGTCCCCCTGCCCCCCCCCTGTCCCCCCCGTACCTGATACGCAGGGACACCCCAATGTCCCCAGTGTCCCTGGGGGGGTGATGACCCCCTGTACCCCCCGTCCCCCCCCCATGTCCCCCCCGTACCTGGTGCTCCGGGACCCCCCAATGTCCCCAGTGTCCCTGGGGGGGTGGTGACCCCCCGTACCCCCTCCATGACCCCCTGTTCCCCCCTGTCCCCCCCCTGTACCCCCCCGTACCTGATGCCCAGGGACCCCCCAATGTCCCCAATGTCC
>NW_020905130.1:0-303 GCF_003984885.1 Neopelma chrysocephalum | reverse complement strand
GGGGGTGGTGACCCCCTGTACCCCCCATGTGTCCCCCTGCCCCCCCCCTGTCCCCCCCGTACCTGATACGCAGGGACACCCCAATGTCCCCAGTGTCCCTGGGGGGGTGATGACCCCCTGTACCCCCCGTCCCCCCCCCATGTCCCCCCCGTACCTGGTGCTCCGGGACCCCCCAATGTCCCCAGTGTCCCTGGGGGGGTGGTGACCCCCCGTACCCCCTCCATGACCCCCTGTTCCCCCCTGTCCCCCCCCTGTACCCCCCCGTACCTGATGCCCAGGGACCCCCCAATGTCCCCAATGTCC
>NW_020905129.1:0-2140 GCF_003984885.1 Neopelma chrysocephalum | reverse complement strand
TGGGCTATGGATTTGGTATGTAGGCCCGTATGCTGTTTTGAGGGCCTCATAGAATCCTTTGTGGTCCCCTGTATCTGCACAAAGTTGAGCTTTTGCAGCTAGATCGGTCCACCACTTGTTCTGGATGTCACGGAGTTTCTGTTGGAGTTTGCTGCATGCAAGACGAAAGGCTACTTTTCTTGCGGGACAGGATGGCAGTGCAAGGTGTGCTTGGTGGGCGGTTCTCTTCTTCCTCAACAATTCCTGGATTTCATGATTGTTTTCATCAAACCAGTCTTTGTTCTTCTTGAGGGAGAACCCTAAGGATTCTTCGGAGGATTGCAGGATGCAGCTTTTAATATGATGCCAAATTGCTTCAGGAGAGGAATCTGCAGACACTGTGGAATGGTTATCAAGCTTAGTTTGAAGGTTTGCCTGGAATCTTTCTCTTACTGTGGCTGATTGGAGATCTTTAACTTGGAGTCTTCTCCTTGGGATACTGCCCTTTTTGGGTTTGAATTTGAGGTTGAAATTGAGTTTACAGCGCACAAGCCGATGGTCTGTTTGACATTCTGCGCTGGGCATCACGCGGGTGTGGAGGACATCGCGGACATCTCTCCGTCGCACCAAGACATAATCAATGAGGTGCCAATGCTTAGATCTGGGGTGCATCCAGGTTGTCTTTAGGCTATCTTTCTGCTGAAAGATAGTGTTGGTAATGGTAAACTGTTGCTCCGCACAGAATTCTAGCAGAAGTCGACCATTATCGTTGCAGTTTCCAACGCCATGCTTGCCTAATATTCCTTTCCATGCTTCAAAATTTTTGCCTACTCTGGCGTTGAAATCACCAAGGATAATGATCTTATCATCTGCTGGTACCTTTTGGGTAAGGCAGCGCAGGTCAGAGTAAAATTTATCTTTTTCAGCAGGGTCAGCTTGGAGAGTTGGGGCATATATGCTGAAGATGACAACGTGTTGGGTGCTATTTAGTGGAAGGCGTAGGGAGATAATGCGATCAGAGTGACCTGTTGGCAGATTTTCGAGTTTAGGGACAATAGAGTTTTTGATCATGAAGCCGACACCAGAGAGATGTTTTTCGGTTCTGGACTTACCTGACCAAAAGAGAGTGTAACCGGCACCGTGTTCTCTGAGGCTGCCTTCCTCATGAAGGCGAACTTCACTGAGAGCAGCTATGTCGATGTTGAGACGGGCCAGCTCATGGGCAATTAGGGCAGAGCGACGCACAGGACGTCCGCTGTCCGCAGAATCGAGCATGGTTCTGATGTTCCAACATGCTAGAGTTAATTTAGGTACACCTTTGGAGGCAGGTGCGTGCCTTTGTGTTTTGCTCTTTGTGCGACCGCATTGGAAGAAGATGCCCGTCGGTCTGCGGTTAACCAACCGGGTGAAGGTGGAGATGAGCTTTGTTTAGGCCACCTTTTCTAGGCCCCTCTCCGAGTGGAGCAAGCAGTGCTGTCCTTGAAAAGGCTGCTTGGTCGTTCAGGGTGCTGCCCCAAGAGACTGTCATCTCCGTCAGTCTCAAATGACCAATATCCTGAACCGCCTGCATGCAGGGTTGAGTCTGCGGCTCCCAGTGCATCTTTCACCTACCGTTTCGACCCTCGCCCGTCGCTGCAGGACTTTTTGCATGTGGGTAAAGCCTTCAAGCCTGCGCAATGGATTTTTTAGGTGAGATGCAGTATGCGCGGAACTGAACCCACCCTTTAATCCTGAGGTTCATCTGCCAGGGCCGAGCAAGCTTGGACGGTGGCAGCGAGGTCCTCAGGACGTAGGTTTGATTAGAGTGACCTTCTCTTAGATGGATGGCCTTCCAGGGCTAAGCGAGCTCCATCTGCCCGGGTTTGGTAAGAGAGTTGTCCTTCTCCTAGGATGACTGCCAGAAGGCTAACGAGCTCATCCTGCCCAAGAATGAAGTGAATCTGGTCCTATGGTTTTGACCTGTCTGGCATGGGCGACCCTACCGAGGACATGAACCCTCGCCAGCATAGCTCGCAACCACATGGGGGGGGGGTACATAGGCTACTTACCTGTTAGAACGATTTGGGTAAGTCCTTCAATTCCTACTTTACTAACACCTACCTAAATACCATCATAAGGGGACAACCAGGAGCAGCCCTTAGTCCTGCCCACCCTTTCAGGA
>NW_020905128.1:0-1352 GCF_003984885.1 Neopelma chrysocephalum | reverse complement strand
GAACGAAGATTTGGGAAGGGCTCTACCCACTATTCTTGCAAGCGCGTTGGTGGCTAAAAAGGCCAATACGAGAAAGGCAAGTCCGGTTGCAAAAGACACAGCAGAAAGACTCCTTAGATGGTATATTCTGCAAGGCTCGATTCTTTCTGCGTTGTCTTTTCTCCTCAAGAGTGATCCTGCGTGCTTTCTCAAAAGCATCAGCGGCGTTATAAATGGACTGTCTCCAGGCCTCCCGGTTAGAGGCCAGAGTAGACCAGTTATGGTGATCAATATGCCCGAGGCTGAGTTGTTGCTTCAGGGAGTCCTTGTATCTTTTCTTCGGAGCTCCTCTCTTGCGGCAGCCGGAGGCAAGTTCACCATAAAGCAGGATCTTAGGGAGGGGGTGGTCCTTCATCCTGGAGACGTGCCCTGCCCATCGCAGCTGTGTTCTCAGTAGCATGGCTTCAATACTTGTGATTGCTGCCTGTTCAAGAACAGATGTATTGGTCACATAATCTGACCAGTGGATGTTCAGGATTGTACGGAGGCAGCGTTGATGGAAGCGTTCTAGGAGACGCAGGTGGTGGCGGTAGATGACCCATGTTTCGGAACCATATAAAAGAGTAGACAGCACTATGGCTCTGTAGACACTGATCTTGGTACCTTTCTTCAAGTGTTTATTACGCCAGACTCTTTTATGGAGTTTTCCAAAAGCACTATATGCCTTCGCTAACCTGTTATCTATCTCCCCGTCAATCTTACCATCTGAGGAGATGAGGCTGCCTAAGTAATTAAACTGTTGGACTGATTTGAGTTCTGATTGGCCGATGGTGATGTGGGGATGAAGGAGGACTTCCTGAGGTGCAGGTTGATGGAGAACTTCAGTCTTCTTTAAGCTGACTTCCAGCCCAAAGAGCTCAGCAGCCTCTGCAAAGCAAGATGTTAAACGCTGCAGGGCTGCTTCTGTGTGAGCGACAAGGGCGGCGTCGTCAGCATAAAGCAGCTCCCGGACAAGATGGTTCAGGGTCTTAGTATGGGCCTTCAGTCGCCTTAGGTTGAATAGGCTTCCATCAGTACGATATCGAATGTAGATACCGTCCTGATCATCGAGGTCTGCCGTGGCCCTTTGGAGCATCATACTGAAAAAGATTGTGAATAAGGTAGGAGCGAGAACGCAGCCTTGTTTCACGCCGTTCTTTATTAGAAAGGGCTCAGAAAGTGTGTTGCCATATCTGACTTGGCCATGCTGATCTTCATGAAGTGAGGTGATCATTTTAAGGAACTTGGGGGGACAACCTAAACGTTCCAAAATCTGCCAAAGACCTTTTCTGCTCACAGTATCGAAAGCCTTGGTGAGGTCGACAAAGGTTACA
>NW_020905127.1:0-368 GCF_003984885.1 Neopelma chrysocephalum | reverse complement strand
CACCCCTGTGACCCCCCCAGTGCTGCCCTCTCCTTCCTGGAGCAGCCGTGTCCCCCCACCCCCCCCCAGCAGCCCGGAGCCGGGGCCTGGGGCACCTCTTTTATTTGGGGGGCTGCAAGGGGGGGGTCCATGTCCAGCGCGGGGGGGGCACAGGCAGCGCATGCAGGGTCACGGGAGCGGGGCTGGGGGGGCCCCTTGCCCCCAGCCCCCCGACACCCCCTCAGGGGGTGGGGGGGACCAGGAGGCTGCCCCGTGGCCCGGGGGTGCCCCCCCAGCCCCCCGGCCGGCGGGGGGGCGGGCTGGGCTCCGCGGCGGGTCCCGGGGGGGGCCCTAGAGCCGGGTGACGAGGTAGCAGGTTCGGGGCGACG
>NW_020905126.1:0-354 GCF_003984885.1 Neopelma chrysocephalum | reverse complement strand
CCCCCCCTCAATTCAGGATCCCCCCTTTATTTAGGGCTCCCCCCTGGGGTTTTAGGACCCCCCCTTTTATCCGAGACACCCCCACGGGGTTTCAGGACCCCCCCCCCTTAATTCAGGACCCCCCCTTTATTTGCCCCCCCCCCCAGAGGGTCGTTACTTCAGCGAGGAGCAGATGAGACTCCGGGACCCCAAACTCTTCCAGCAGCTCGTCGGGAGGTTTTGGGGGGCCGAGCCCCCCCCAGGGCACCCCCCGAGCCCCCCCCCGCTCCTGGGCCCCCCCCCCCGGCTCGCGGGGACCCCCCGGGACCCCCCCCCCGGAGGGGCGGGAGGGCCCCCCCAGCCTGGGGGAGCTGC
>NW_020905125.1:0-1185 GCF_003984885.1 Neopelma chrysocephalum | reverse complement strand
GCCCACCGAGCTGCAGGACACGCCCACCGAGCTGCAAGCCACGCCCAGTGAGCAGCTGAGTGGCTGGGACACGCCCACTGAGCAGGAGGACACGCCCACCGAGCTGCAGGACACGCCCACCGAGCTGCAAGCCACGCCCACCGAGCAGCTGAGTGGCTGGGACACGCCCACTGAGCAGGAGGACACGCCCACCGAGCTGCAGGACACGCCCACTGAGAAACTGAGTGGCCGGACCACGCCCATCGAGCAGCAGGACACGCCCACTGAACAGCAGGCCACGCCTACTGAGAAACTGAGTGGCCAGGCCACGCCCAGTGAGCAACAGGCCACGCCTACTGAGCAGCAGGACACACCCACCAAGCAACAAGCCACGCCCACCGAGCAGCTGAGTGGCTGGGACACGCCCACCGAGCAGGAGGACACGCCCATCGATAAACAGGCCACGCCTACTGGGTGCCAGGCCACGCCCACTGTGTATCTGAGTGACCAGGCCACGCCCACTGAGTGCCAGGCCACGCCCACCACGTACCTGAGCAGCTGGGCCACGCCCACTGAACACCTGAGGGACCATGCCCAGGCCACGCCCAACAAGCTGCAGGCCACGCCCACCGGACAGCAAGCCACGCCCACCAAGCAGCTGAGCGACCAGGCCACGCCCACCACGCACCTGAGGGACCACGCCCTGACCACACCCAGTGATCACCTGAGGGACCATGCCCGGGCCACGCCCAGGGACCGCCAGGTACGGCCTTGGGGACATTGGGGGGACATTTGGGGGGACATTAGGGACACACCTGGGACACACCTGGGGACATTGGGGACATTGGGGACACCCCTGGAGACGTTGGGGACACACCTGGGGATGTTGGGGACATTTTGGACACACCTGGGACACACCTGGGGATGTTGGGGACATTGGGGACACACCTGGGACACACCTGGGGACTTTGGGGACATTGGGGACACACCTGGGGACATTGGGGGAACATTGGGGACACACTTGGGACACCCCTGAGACATTTGGGACACACCTGGGGTCGTTGGGGACATTGGGGGCACACCTGGGGATGTTGGGGACACACCTGGGGACGTTGGGGACACACCTGAGTTGTGGTGTCCCCGCAGGTGAACGGACACGGTGCCACCAACGGGGACCTCCAGGACACCTGGGGACACCTGGACAAC
>NW_020905124.1:0-365 GCF_003984885.1 Neopelma chrysocephalum | reverse complement strand
CCCGGGGGTGACACACAGACCCCCCCGACCCCGAGCGGGACCCCCGGCATTCCCCGGCCCCCCCTCCTGGAGCATCCGACCCCCCCCGCGGCTCCAACCCAGCGACGCCCCCCCCCCCAGGCTGGCGGCCGGCGCGAGGACCCGGGGCCGGGGGGGTCCCGGGGGGTCCCGGGGGGTCCCGGGGGGGGGTCACTGCTTGTCGATGGCGCCCTGCTCGGCCGCGCTGTCCCGCTCCGGGGGGGGGCCGCAGCCACGGCGTCTCCCGCAGCACGAACCAGCAATTCCCGGCCCAGAGCAGGAAATTCAGGAACCCGAAGAGCTGCGGGGACGGGGAGAGGAGAGAGAGGAGGGGAGAGGGGACAGGG
>NW_020905123.1:0-1463 GCF_003984885.1 Neopelma chrysocephalum | reverse complement strand
CCCAAAAGCCCGGGGGTTTCCCTGGACCTTTTCCATGTCTTTTATAAACATTGCCTCCTGAAGATGCCACTTCCCTTATGGAGAACAGCTCCATCTGATCCAGCTGTCCCTCTTGCTTTCCCCAGAGATGGACCAAGGGACTCTTTGGCAGGCAGCGTTCCCTGCAGGAAGCAATGTCTCCATTCCAGTCTCTGCTGAAGGAAGGGAGGCGATGCCAGGCACAGGCACACGGGGTAATTGTTGTGGGGTGGTCAGCCGGTGTCGGCCATCGGGGTGGCTGTGTGGCACCAGCTCTTCCCCTAGTGCCTACCCGTTCTGCAGCCCCTGGGAAATGGGACTCTGGCCCCAAGGTCCCTCCCGCTGCAGCTGCTCCCCTTGTTGCAGAAAGCCAGGCTCCAGTGTCTTATAAGTGGGCCTGACTCTGTCCACTGTGGAAACTTTCTCTCAGGGAAGGAGGTTTTGTTGTGGCACTGCCTGCTGCAGTCTTCCCCAGGGCTTTAGCCAGGGTTTCCTGGGTGCGAGAGAGAGCCCCGAGGGGCCCTTGGCTGCTCCAGCCGCTCCCCCAGGGATGTTGGACAGCGCCTGGAAAGACTGTGGAGAGCAGCCAGGAGCCAGCCCAGAGCTGCCCAGGCCCCTCTGCAGCTCTGGCCATGTCCATTGACATCTGGCCCCCATGGTGCTCCCCGAGCCCCTGCAATGCCACAGTTCTCTGAGGCAGGAGGGGATCCCAGCATGCAATGGAAATGGTTCCCATCTCTGTTGGCTTCCAGATGAGGGTGCTGGGAATGCTTCTCCATTGGATTGGCTGCATGAGGTTTTGGAGCCCTTGGTGCGCCCTGCAGGTAAATTGTCATTTTCCCTCAAGGATTAATTACTCTAAATTCTAAACCCAATAAATGTGGCAAGAGCCAGATGACAGAAGCTTGTCTGGTTGTTGAATTACAGGTGTATCTGCAGAGAGGACTTTTCCAGCTCCTCTGCTGGTTGTTCCACACAAGCCCAGCTCACATGGCAGGGGTGAGTAGTCTGTCCCTGCTGACCTCACAGGCTGATCTCTGGTTTTCTCTAATCCACCCATGTCAAATGGAACTGCTTCCCATTCAGGTCCTCCAAGAGGCAAGAACCAACCTCCAGGTGAAAAGAAATCCCAGGAGCCATCTGAAGGCATGAGAGAAATACTAAATGAACTGGGGAGAGGTCAGGGTGAGTCCCTTTCCCTCTTCCTGAGCCATGAGACTCATCAGCCGGGGGCTTTAGATCCACATGTGGACACGCAGTGGCTGCACAGCGGGAAGGGATCCATCACAGCCTCGCAGGACTGGGACTCACGTGTCTCCTGAGAGGGTCTTACCCTTTTGTCTCTGGGAGCTGTCCTGGAGCAGGGAGGATCAGTTCTGGTACTGCCTCCAGGCACCGACACTGAGGGAAACAGAGAACGTCCTGGCTGTGTCCAACGTGCTGTC
>NW_020905122.1:0-883 GCF_003984885.1 Neopelma chrysocephalum | reverse complement strand
CTGTTGCCATGTGCACTTGGCCTTATTACCTTGGATCCTGAGCCCCTGTGCCACAGGACATCCCTCCCAGAGCCCAGGCCCTTCTCCTGGGGGTCACTGCAGAGCTGAGCAGATCCAGGTCACCTCCCATTCCTCTGCCAACCCCCTGGGCCTGCTCTGGGCCCTCCAGGTCCTTGCCCTGCCCCCAAGGGCTGTGGGGGTGCCTAATGGTCAGGGCTTGGGGTTTAGAGCTCAGGGTCGAGATTAGGCAGAACTTTGGGAGGTTTGTTGTTCTGCTGGCAGTGTCTGGTTCATGATTAGGGGAAGAGGGTTTATGGCTGGGTTAGGATTAAAGCTTGGCTTTTCATACAGGTAATGCAGGTTTGGGATTGGGGTGGGCATTAGAGGACAAAGAAGAGTCTGGAGTTCTGGTTTTGGGCTTTTTCTGGCTTGGAATTAGAGCAGTGGGTTCCTTTCCATGGGAGGGGCAGCACTTTTGGGGAGTGCTGGGGCTTGAAGTTACAAAGTGCGTAAAGGTCTCTCAGGAGTGTTTGAACAATCGGTGTTTCAGCACCCTCAGCACTATTTGAACCTGGTTTTACCTCATCAAAATCTTTCCTCTCTGTTGGCCAAGCTCCTCTTTCCTTCTTCAATTATCTTATCCTTTTTGTCCCAGTTCCTCCTAACCTCCACAAATCTTTCATCAGTATGGGCTCAGCTTTGTGATGATGCTGTGCAACCTCATGGATTCAAGGAGCTGCTGTGAAACTGCAGAACCTCATGGAATTATGGGGCCATTGTGACACTACCTCCCCCCCACCGCCACACGGACCGGAGTCGCCAACTCTGCCCCACTCGGACACCTCTGGAGTCAGCGTGTTCTTGGGCAGCACAACTGATCTCA
>NW_020905121.1:0-5124 GCF_003984885.1 Neopelma chrysocephalum | reverse complement strand
TGCACTTTAGCAGCTTATCCATAGCCTTAGCTATATTCATATGGCCTCGTGTTTCTAATCAATCCTCAATATTTCCCCCGTTTTTATTTTTGGGACAGCAACGCTTTCTTTGTCGTAGTTTTCACACGTCTACCAACACAAGAAAAGGCAACATGAGCTATCACTAAAATTACAATAACTGTCAATACCCATCGTAGGCCTTCCTTAATATAACTTAGAGCCCATTCAGATATAAAACCAAAGATAGATTGAAGCCACGAGTCTATAGGACTAGTTGTTATTGTCACTTTCATTGTGTGGTCTGTGCACTAAAGTGTGTTTGTGAATTTGTGTCCGTATGTTTGTACACATACATGCATGCACTTTCACTCATTTACTTTCACGCGGTGGCCACCATCACTCAAACACATCTCACACAAGCATACTCCTGAGTTTCATGTCACTGCGTTCTTAAGAAATTATAATGATCCTTTAGTACCTTATAATGCTATAGTTTTTTAACCAGATAAAGTTAATCAGACAGATAAGCTTTCTTCTACCAATGCTTAGTGAGTAATCAATGGTGTGAGGAACCTCGACATTGGCAATCATACTCATAAAAAGGGAAACTTATTACATAGTCGTTCAATGAAATAGACAGAAATCTTAACATCTTTGCTAGAATACAAAACAGTAAATCAAGTCTGGGCACATAAGTCTTGCAGTTCTTTTGTGTACAGTTATTCAGTCAATTCAGATGCTGTTCCAGTGTCTCCTTCGTCAGCAGGTGCAGGGGAATCAGGTGTTGAAGAGGCTGGAGGTGGTGGTCCAAGGTCAGGTGAGGCTGTAGGCACTGCAGATGTTTTTCCTCCTCGTCCTCCAGGGCTCTCAATTGCTGGCTTGACCCAACGACTGGGAACCCACAGGGTGCCTGTAGAAGTGGACACACAAAAGTAGCCTCGACCTATAAAGATGACTTCTGCTGGACCTTCCCACATCCCAGTTTTAGGATTCCGATAGTAAACTCTCATGGGTGGTCCTTTTGACACCTGCTCCTTCTGATTATGTTTGACAACAGGAGGCACTGAATCATCTCCGAAAATACACAAATGGTTAAGGACAAAAAGAGTTTTGCTAACTCTCTCTCGGGCATCCCTGATGTCATTGTATTTCTCGAGGTAGCTTTTAATTGTTCCATTCATCCGCTCCACTATGGCTTGTCCAGTAGGCGAATGAGCTATGCCCGTAACATGTTTTATGTCCCACTGCTGCAAGAACTGTCCCAGAATCCTGCTGGCATAGGCAGGTCCATTATCTGTTTTTAACGTCTTAGGGACTCCCATAACAGCAAAACAATTTGTTAGATGACGCTTTACATCTTGGACTTTTTCTCCTGGTTGCAGCGTAGCCCATACAAAGTGACTGTAGGTGTCTATGGACACATGCATGTATTTCAATCGACCAAAAGCAGGAACATGTGTGACATCCATTTGCCACAGCTCATTAGCTTTTAGTCCTTTGGGATTAACTCCCACTCCGAGGCCTACTCCTTTATTTTGCTGACTGCATATAGGGCATGCTTTCACTATTGCTCTGGCATCCTCGATTGGCAGTCCATATGAGTGACTGAGGCCTTTTGCATTTTGATGATATATAGCATGAGCCTCACGTGCTCTAAGGAAGGGAGATATAGGAGCTTCTGTTACTGTTGATACTAGACGATCTGCTCTAGCATTTCCTTCTCCCAGCCCTATGTTCCATTGATGGCTTCTGATATGCAACACAGCATATTTGGCTGACCGGCAAGCAATTGCTTTGTGAAGCTGCTGTAATAGTTGCATGAGTCTGGCATTCTTAACTTCCCTAATGCTAGCATCTTCAATTCGATTAGCCACTCCTGCAACATACATCGAGTCTGTAACCACATTAAGTGCTTGATCTAGCCAGTGAGACAATGCCCACACAACAGCTGCAAGCTCTAATGTTTGCAAAGAGTCCTTTAACTGCGCATCCAGGAAGTGTTGATGCCATCGCCCTTCGTGCCTCCAGGTGGCTACGGCACGCTGCGATCTCTTTCCAGCGTCGGTGAATACGGTGATTGCATTCTGGAGCGGTGTTGTAGATCGCTTTGGAACTTGCAGCCACGCCTGATTAGTCATCCAGGCTAGCGTCGGTGACTGCAAAGGACGGATGTTAATGACGGCATCTGACACGAGTAGCGCTCCTTGCAGCTCAGGAGAATGGACTAAATACCAGTCCAAGTCCTCCTGTTTTATCGGCACTTGAATCTCATGTGGTTCTGACCCGGTCGCTTGCACAATCCGGTTTCTGCCTTTTCTGATGAGGTCTGCTAAAGTCCGAATCCTTTCTTGGACTGTTCTGCGTGGTTGCAATGATGTTGTCAGCCATTCTAACACGATCTGTTGCCCCTCAGTCGATGTTGCAAGCTGCTTTTGATTGTCCCCCGTTTTTATTTTTTGCTGCGTGAGGGCTCCCATAAAATGCTTTTCTCCTGCCAAGATAGTAAGGTCGACAGGTACACCCTCTATCCGTCGGTGTGTGACACGATCAGCAATACTGGCTGCAATCTGATGCAAGATGTTTCGCTGTTCCGGGGTGACAGTCACTGCTGCTGAAGGATCTGTACCTTTTAATAGCGGTCTGAGGGGTTCTAGCCACTCATTAGGTATTCCCACTACTGGACGCAACCACTGTAAATCCCCTAAGAGTCTCTGAGCATCGTGCAAGGTGGCAATCTCTATACTGATGGACAATTTCTGAGGGCGAATGATAGAGTCTGTGATTTGCCAGCCTAAATAATGCCAGGGACTGGATTCTTGAATTTTCTCAGTGGCTATGACTAAGCCTTGCTGTTGCAACTGACTAACCAACTGCTGTTTCTGATCTTTTGTAAAGTTAGTCGGCTGGGCAAACAATAAATCATCTACGTAGTGGTAAATTACTGTCGAGGGCCATGATTTTCTGATTGGCTGTAATGCAGCATCCACATAGAGCTGACAAAGCGTCGGAGAATTCTTCATTCCCTGGGGCAACACTGTCCACTCATAACGTTGCGCTGGTCCTTCTTTGTTTATAGCAGGAACAGTGAATGCGAAACGCTGACGATCCTGCTCATGTAATGCAATAGTGAAGAAGCAGTCTTTAAGATCGATTATTAACAGGAACCAATTTTGTGGGATCATAGCTGGATTTGGCAGTCCTGGTTGTAATGCCCCCATCGTATGCATCTGGGCATTTACTGCACGTAAATCATGCAGAAGCCTGTATTTCCCAGATTTCTTCTTAATCACAAAAATAGGAGTATTCCACGGGCTTGTTGACAAACGTAAATGTCCTTGTTGTAATTGCTCCGAAACCAGTGCATGTGCCTGTAGAAGACTTTCCCTTTTTAAGGGCCATTGCTCTACCCACACCGGTGTTTCTGTCTTCCATTGGAGTGGGATCGGGAAAGTCCAGGCAATGGCCGTCACGCTAAAGGGGATCTTGGTTCGTTGGTCAGAACCATCCCCATCTGTGCAAGAATGTCTCTCCCTAACAATGCTTGTACTCCATCGGGCAGGGGGAGAATAGACACGCTACAGTTCACAGTCATTCCATCTAACACGATAGTTATCGGAGGGGACCTTTTTGCCAGAGTCAGACCACCCACTCCTGCAACTGTTGCTCCTGCGTTCTCTAAAGGCCACGATGTGGGCCACTTGCGAGCTGCAACAATACTGACGTCAGCTCCCGTATCCAAAAGAGCAATTAAATGTGCAGTTTGCGAGTTCCACTGCAGCTGGATGGCTTTTTGTGGTCGTCTGGCCAGGCCTATTGTTAGCAGAGCCGATGCACCAGTAGATCCGAAGCCCTGATCTCCACGTTCGGGCTTGTCCGATAGTCCAGATGTGATTTGAGGTAGTGGTATTAGTTGTGCTATACGGGACTTTGCTGGGATATGCAAAGGTGGAAATAGTGTGTTTACCATAATCAATATTTCTCCAGTGTAATCGGCGTCGATCAGTCCTACTAAAACAGTTAATCCAGCCATTGTGGCCGAGGACCGACCGATTAGCAAAGCCCCCACCGGTTTGCCGTTAATTAACACTGGTCCGTACACTCCTGTCGGTAGCTTTTGAGGACGCTGATCTATGAGGGTGCAGTCTATTGTGGTCGCCAGGTCCAAGCCGAGACTCCCTCTGGTTGCGGGTCGCAGTGCGAAGTCTGAGCCGGGAAGCTGTGAGTGGTTGGAGCCGTCACTTGTGTCTTGGCGCGGGACCCCTTCGCGCTGGCTCTCCCGTTTCCCGATCCACGCCAGCACATAGCAGGAACATGCGTATTTTGCTGACAGCGAGGACACCACACCGGACCGGCCTGGCACTCTCTTCGCATGTGTCCGTACGCTCCACACCGAAAGCATCGTCTTTGTGCTGTTCTATTTCGCTGCGTGGCTCCGGTCGGAGCTTGTAAGGGTGCAAGCGCGGCTAAAACCTGAGAGCTAGTAGCCTTCGCCTGCTCCTTTAAGCCTTCACCCAGCTCCCTAACTGCGTTCACTAACATGGCATTAGGCCCCTGGGGTATGTGCGCCATTCGCTCTAATAGCTCCTCAATTGACCAATTACCCGGGAGTGTGACAATGACACTGCGAGCTGTAGAATTACAGTTCTGCAGCGCACACTGTTTTAGCAGAGCTCCGTACATATATTCAGGAACCCCTGCTGACTGAATGGCATTAGCAACTCTGTCTACGAATGATCCAAAAGGTTCTTCTCTTCCCTGCTTGATCCCCATATATGACGGAATTCCTCCCGGAGCTTTGATCTGATCTAGAGCGAGACGGGCTAGGCGCATAGATTCCCTGATCTTATCGGGCCCTATCAACGTTTGTACCTCCAACCTGGTGTACGGTCCCAAACCCATCAATTCGTCCAGCGTAACCCCGTTCAAAGGGTCAGCTGCCGGTCTCTGAATCGCTACAGATTCCTGGCAAAGTGCTTGCCAGTGTGCATTATGAAGCATTTGCTGGTGCTGTGAAAGAACCAACTTCATAATACTCTTAATGTCTGCTGGCAAAAGCAAGTTGCTACCCCAAATATAATTCAACATTTGTCGGGCAGGCTCGCCCTGGATTCCACTGTCACTAAC
>NW_020905120.1:0-332 GCF_003984885.1 Neopelma chrysocephalum | reverse complement strand
AGGGAGAGGAGGGGCTTCCCTACGAGCAGGTGAGTCCTGAGACCCCCCCCCAGTGTCCCCAAGATCCTTTTGGTGTCCCCAATTCCCCACTTGACACTGCCAATTCTACTGTCCACAAACATCTCCCCACTGTCCCCAAACCCCATCCCTGATGTCCCCAGCCCTCCATCTAACCCCAGGAGCCTCCCTGGACCCTCTGACTGAAAACATCCCCCCACACAGGCTCACAGAAAGGCCAAGGGCATCTGGGGACACACTGGGGACAGTTGGGGGGCTTTGGCGGGCACTGGGGGATACTGGGACACACTGGGGGGAACCAGGGGGCACTGGGA
>NW_020905119.1:0-1385 GCF_003984885.1 Neopelma chrysocephalum | reverse complement strand
GCTGTACTGGGGGCACTGGGCTGTACTGGGAGGGCACTGTGGGGGGGCTCAGGTGTCCCAGGACAACGTGACCCAGCTCCAGGAGAGATCCAGGGAACAGGGAGGAGGTACTGGTCTGTCCTGGTCTGTACCCCCAATCCCCAAAGCCCCTCCCCAGCTCCCCCAGGACCCTCCTGGACCCCAAAGCCCCCCAGGCCCCCCCAGGCCCCTGAGTTGGTCCTGCTGCCCCTTGAGCATCTGCAGCTGCTGCAGAACCAGGCATTTCATCAGCAAATTTGCAGGTGACACCAAGCTGGGGGTGTGTTGATGTACTGGAAGGCAGGAGGGCTTTGCAGAAGGACCCTGTCCACAGGGTGATAGAGATGTCTGTCCATATATATCTGCAGGGTTAGTCTGTAAATGTGTGGTGTTAGAAAAGCAGGCTGAGTTCTGGGCTGGTTGTAGAAAGAGAAAGAAGCCCAGAGGCCAGTGCTAGCAGGCAGCCCTCAGCTTGCACATCATGTCCCCTCCCTGCAGGTTCCTGTCCTTGAGCCCAGGCCCTGAGGTGAGGCTGAGAAGTGGCGCGGAGGTGAGCCCAGAGCTGTCCCTGAGGTGAGGCTGAGAATAAGTGCAAGGCAGAGGTGCTGCTGAGGAACACAAACTGTGCCTGGCCACGCAGCCTGCAAGGAAAAGAAGATACAGCCCTGGCAGTGTGGGGGGCCAGGTTGTCCCTGTGCCTTCCCCTGCAGGCCCTGGCTGTCCCTGCTGGGCCCCTGTCCATCCCCATCAGGTCCCTCCCTGTCCGCTCTGGGCTGAGCTCCCCCCAGGAAGTGCCGTGGAGCTGAAGCTGCCATCCCCCCCCTGCAGCCGCTGGCCCAGCCAAGGGAGCAGCAAAGGCAGGGCCAGGAGCAGAGGCAGCAGCAGGGGAGCCCTGGGGGGGCCGGGAAGCTCTTGTGTGGGGCAGGAAAGAGGCGCTGGGCACGAGGCCGGGGCTGTGCTGAGCAGGCCCAGCCCTCACATCCCCCCAGCCAACGCCGGCTGCCCGGGGGGCTTGGGAGGGACCCCCAGCCCGTGTGCCCCACACTCAGCTGGCAAAGAGAGAGCCAAGGGACAGGGCCACAGGCAGGGCCACGGGTGAGGGACAGGCAGGGCCATTGCAGGGCCACGGTGAGGGCACAGCCTGTGGCAGCAGAGCTGCCCAGGGCCGGGGGCAGCCGGGGGTGTTGGTACCAGCCAGTGCTGGGGCTGAGCAGAGCACGAGGCTCTTGCAGAGCCCTGGAGCAGCCTCCCACTGGTCAGCCCCACCCTGGCGGGGTGACACTGTCCCCTCCCTACGGGACGCTCCCCCAGAAATATTTATGGGGGCCTTTTGTGTCTATTCCTGGTTGCTGATTGATGCTGGGGAC
>NW_020905118.1:0-1851 GCF_003984885.1 Neopelma chrysocephalum | reverse complement strand
ATCTATAGGCTTATGAGGTCAGTGCTTTTATGAGGCCTGCACCATTATGAAGTGGATGGGCTTATAGTGTCAGTGCTTTTATGAGGCCTGCACCATTATGACATCGATGGGCTTATGAGGTCAGTGCTTTTATGAGGCCTGCACCATTATGATGTGGATGGGCTATATGATGTCAGTGCTTTTATGTGGCCTGTACCATTATGAAATCTATGGGCTTATGATGTCAGTGCTTTTATGAGGCCTTCACCATTATGATGTGGTTGGGCTTTATGATGTCAGTGCTTTTATGAGGCCTGCACCATTATGAAGTGGATGGGCTTTATGATGTCAGTGCTTTTATGAGGCCTGCACCATTATGACATCTGTGGGCTTATGAGGTCAGTGCTTTTATGAGGCCTGCACCATTATGACATCTATGGGCTTTATGATGACACTGCGTTTATGAGGCCTGCAACATTATGAGATCTATAGGCTTATGAGGTCAGTGCTTTTATGAGGCCTGCACCATTATGAAATAGATGGGCTTTATGAGGTCAGTGCTTTTATGAGGCCTGCACCATTATGAAATAGATGGGCTTTATGAGGTCAGTGCTTTTATGAGGCCTGCATCATTATGAAGTGGATGATTTTATGAGGTCAGTGCGTTTATGAGGCCTGCACCATTATGACATCTATGGGCTTATGATGTCAGTACTTTTATGTGGCCTGCACCATTATGACATCGATGGGCTTATGAGGTCAGTGCTTTTATGAGGCCTGCACCATTGTGAAGTGGGTGGGCTTTATGAGGTCAGTGCATTTATGAGGTCTGCACCATTATGACATCTATGGGCTTATGATGTCAGTGCTTTTATGAGGCCTGCACCATTATGAATTGGGTGGGCTTTATGAGGTCGGTGCATTTATGAGGCCTGCACCATTATGACATCTATTGGCTTATGAGGTCAGTGCTTTTATGAGGCCTGCACCATAATGACATCGATGGGCTTATGATGTCAGTGCTTTTATGAGGCCTGCACCATTATGACATGTATGGGCTTATGATGTCAGTGTTTTTTGAGGCCTGCACCATTATGAAATGGAGGGGCTTTATGAGGTCAGTGCTTTTATGATGCCTGCACCATTATGCAGTGGATGGGCTTTATGAGGTCAGTGCGTTTATGAGGCCTGCACCATTATGACATCTATGGGCTTATGAGGTCAGTGCTTCTATGAGGCCTGCACCATTATGACGTCTATGAGCTTATGAGGTCAGTGCTTTTATGAGGCCTGCACCATTATGAAGTGGATGGGCTTTATGATGTCAGTGTGTTTATGCGGCCTGCACCATTATGACATGTATGGTCTTACGAGGTCAGTGCTTTTATGAGCCCTGCATCATTATGACATCGATGGGCTTATGAGGTCAGTGCTTTTATGAGGCCTGCACCATTTTGAAGTGGGTGGGCTTTATGTTGACACTGCGTTTATGAGGCCTGCAACATTATGACATGGATCGGCTTATGATGTCAGTGCTTTTATGAGGCCTGAACCATTATGACATCGATGGGCTTATGAGGTCAGTGCTTTTATGAGGCCTTCACCATTATGAAGTGGATGGGCTTTATGATATCAGGGTTTTTATGAGGCCTGCACCATTATGAAGTGGGTGGGTTTTATGAGGTCAGTGCATTTATGAGGCCTGCACCATTATGACATCTATGGGCTTATGAGGTCAGTGCTTTTATGAGGCCTGCACCATTATGACATCGATGGTCTTATGAGGTCAGTGCTTTTATGAGCCCTGCACCATTATGACATATAGGGGCTTATGATGTCAGTGCTTTTATGAGGCCTGCACCATTATGACAT
>NW_020905117.1:0-1665 GCF_003984885.1 Neopelma chrysocephalum | reverse complement strand
AAGCTTTGGGGTGACCTGATTGTGGCCTTGCAGGGCCTGAAGGAGCTGCAGGAAAGATGGAGAGAGACTATTTCCAAGGGCTGGAGTGACAGGACAAGGAGGAATGGCTTCAAATTGACAAAAAGCAGGGTTAGATGGGATATTGGGAAGGAATTCCTGTCTGTGAGGATGATGAGGTCCTGGCCCAGGTTTCCCAGAGAAGCTGTGGCTGCCCCTGGATCCCTGTAACTGTCCAAGGACAGATTGGATAAACTTGGAGCAAGCTGAGCCAGTGGAAGGTGTCCTTGTAGGGGGCAGGGGATGGGACTGGATGATCTTTAAGGTCTCTCCAAACCAAACCATTCCATGATTCCACTCTGGTGGCACAAAGGGATTTCAGTGGAGAACAATGATCTGCCCAATCACAGCAGTGTTCAGAAAATTTTAAGGTTTCCCAATAAATGCGGCCAAACCCAGGCTGTGGGAACAGTCATAATTCCTTTCCCTTTGTCCTTCAATGTGCTGGGAATGAGCAGCCAGGAATCACAGACTCATGGAATGGTTTGGGTTGGGAGGGATCTTAAAGATCATCCAGTGCCACCCCCTGCCATGGGCAGGGACACCTTCCACCAGCCCAGGTTGCTCCAAGTTTATCCACCCTTCCTTGGACACTTCCAGGGATCCAGGGGCAGCCACAGTTTGTCTGGACAACCTGTGTCCTCAGCTCCTCACTCTCTGCAGTGAAGTTGGTCAACATTTAGACAACAAAGGGAATCACCATCCATTTTCCTTCTGCAATCTGCAGTTAGGGATAAGAACTTGCTTTGTCTTCCCACTTCCCTTCCCATCCTCTGGGGAACACCCAGCACACCCACAGAATTCTCCTCTTGCCTTCCCTGGGACCCAGAATTCACCAGCAGGTTTGGAAATTCTCCTATTTTCCAGTGTCAGCTGTAATAAATAAATCAATAAATTCTTTATAAATACACACATGCTCATCTGTGCAATCTCCACACAACCTGCTCTGTTTCTCCCTTGCAGGATTTTCCTTTTCCCAAATGAACTTCTGGGTTATCCAAGTGATTTCTTACCTGGTGCACTGAGATCATTTTCCCTCACAAAAGCAATTAATAAGCATCTGATTTTGCAACTTAAAGTGAAAATTCATTAGTTCACATCCAACATTTTCTCAGGGATGAAGGAGGAGGGGAAATATCTTTGAGCATTTGATAAAGAGAAGTCCCTTGTCTTCCTCCCTATGGAGAAGGACCTTGGAATTGCTGGTTTCTGCACCAAAAAAACACTCAGAGCAGCAGCCTAGTCTTTTCTGGGTGACAAAAAAGGTCAAAGCTGTACTTTGTCAGGAGAAAAAAGGGGGAAAAACTGATGTTGAAGCAGGTGGTGGCACTGTGGTTTCCCACATCTACCTCCTCAGCTTGGAGATGCTGGAGGTGTTTGGTCCTCATTGGGGATCCCTCTCATCACAAAATAGACTGAAGTCACCTGAAATCATGAAGTCAATTGAAATAATGGACCTGATTTAGGCCACTTGTTATAGTATATTATTATATAATATATTATTATATTATATATAATAATATATTATTATATATTTTATTATTATTATTACTATTATTTATTATTATTATTATTGCTATCACTATTATTGTTATTTTTGTTATTATT
>NW_020905116.1:0-412 GCF_003984885.1 Neopelma chrysocephalum | reverse complement strand
CAAGGAGGGGCTTGTGCTCCTCATCATTTTTGACACCTAAAGTAGCCCAAGTCTTTAGAGAAGAGGAACCTAAGGGAGTCCTTTGAGTTTTCTGAAATGGAAGAAGGCCCGAGACAGCAAGTGGCATTCCCAGAGCACTGGCAAGGCAAAACTCCTTGCTGAAGACACCTTGAGAAATTGATTAATGGCCTTATGGGCCATGTTTGCCTGTGCTAGCAAGGTCCTGGACATGAAGTTGGAGGTGTAGATGGTGCCCTCAGTCCTCCTGATGTGTACTGCTGGTAACCAGAGGAATCCTGCTGGAGCCTGTGAGAAACTGGCTTTGGAAAGTAATGGCTCCTGAAGTACCCAAAAGAACACAAGGAGGGCAGTGGTATCTTTCAGAGAAGGACACCTTTGCTCTGACTTATTT
>NW_020905115.1:0-347 GCF_003984885.1 Neopelma chrysocephalum | reverse complement strand
GGGGGGGGTCGGTGTTGCGGGGTCAGGCCCCGCCGCCCCCATTGTCAGCCCGGTGCCGGCGGGGAGGGACGCGACGACCCCCTTTTTTAGGGCGCCCGGAGTGGGGAGAGCAGAGAGGGGCGACAGCAGACCTGGGGGACCCCCGGCAGCCTGGGGGGGCGGGAGGGGAAGCGCGGAGAGGGGGAGCCCAGAGGGGTGGGGGGGCCGGGGACCCCCGTCCCCTGAAAGAGGGGGCTCCGAGAGGGGGGACCCCTGGGATTCCCGGCATCTGCAGCAGCCCGGAAAAGGCAGAACCCCGGAGAGGGGGCCCCCAAAACACAAGGGACCTCCAAGAGCCTGAACGGGGG
>NW_020905114.1:0-417 GCF_003984885.1 Neopelma chrysocephalum | reverse complement strand
CTCTCACATTTACAGGACATGATACTCTGTCATTGAAACTGTATTTCATGATGTCATTTACAAGTTGAATAAACAAACAACAGAGTGGGCTTGGTCCCTTTTTGCCCACTCTTATTTGTAGGTCAAATCTCTTCTACGGCATTCAAAGCGTAAGGTTTCATAACCCATAACCCATAAGGCTGAATATTGTTTTCCCATGAGCAAAACCCCATAATGAGTAGCAGAAGGTCAGTGGGCTCCTCTCTCCTGCTCTGTCATGGTCCAAGTGTTCCTGTATGAGCTGGGGAAGCATGAAAGCCTCAGCAGTGCAGCTGCTGCTGGTGGATCTGGTTCAGGAGCTGTTTTGGGAGAGCTGATGTTCTGACCCTTGCAGGCTGGATATTTGGGCTTACACCATTTCCATCCGTTCCTGTATTC
>NW_020905113.1:0-556 GCF_003984885.1 Neopelma chrysocephalum | reverse complement strand
GAAAAGGGGTGGGTGAGGTGAGAAGTGCTGGGTGGTGGAGGGGACAGGAGGTACCTGTACGGTGCCATGAACTGGGTGACACGGCCTCCCTACTTGGCACAGGGCAGGTGGAAGCTCAGGTCACAGTCTGTTTCGCAGCAGGTGATGGTGGCCCCGCTCTGGCCACAGATGCAGCAGCTCTGGAAAGAGCAGAGCAGCCCCGTCAGCAGCAGCCTCACGGCCTCCTCCTTGTCCCAGAGGTGGTTGGAAGGGCTGGGCTTTCTTGCTTGGGGTCTGGGCTGAACTCCAGCAAACCTCACCTGGCCCAAATCTCCCTGCTCTTGTCGGCTCTCACCTGCTGTGCCGCCCGGGAGGGTTCATCTGAGATATTCCTTGGGAGAAAGCCAAAGAGTCCTACTTGATCATCACTGTGCTGAGGAAGGTAGCTGGCAAAAACTGTAGAAAAATGACACTCACTGATGAGGAGAGAGTGGCAGGGACTGCCTGTCAAAAAATGGAAGGAGTCCACAGAGCAACTCACCAGGCAGAACTCGTGGGCACAGAACTCATTTATCTG
>NW_020905112.1:0-692 GCF_003984885.1 Neopelma chrysocephalum | reverse complement strand
TCAGACCTTCGTGATGCAGTCATCATCACCTTGTATAAGAAGAAAGGTACTAAATCAGACTGCTCAAATTACCGTGGTATTACTCTGCTCTCCATTGCTGGCAAAATCTTGGCAAGAATACTCCTGAACAGACTAATACCCGCTATAGCAGAAGATACTCTACCTGAAAGTCAGTGTGGCTTCAGAGCCAACAGGAGCACCACAGACATGATATTTGTTCTCAGGCAACTGCAAGAAAAGTGTAGGGAACAGAACAAAGGTCTCTATGTAACCTTTGTCGACCTCACCAAGGCTTTCGATACTGTGAGCAGAAAAGGTCTTTGGCAGATTTTGGAACGTTTAGGTTGTCCCCCCAAGTTCCTTAAAATGATCATCTCACTTTATGAGGATCAGCATGGCCAAGTCAGATATGGCAACACACTCTCTGAGCCTTTTCTAATAAAGAATGGTGTGTAAGAAGGCTGCGTTCTCGCTCCTACCCTATTCACAGTCTTCTTCAGCATGATGCTCCAAAGGGCCACGGCAGACCTTGATGATCAGGACGGTATCTACATTCGATATCGTACTGATGGAAGCCTATTCAACCTAAGGCGACTAAAGGCCCACACTAAGACCCTAAACCATCTTGTCCGGGAGCTGCTTTATGCTGATGACGCCGCCCTTGTTGCCCACACAGAAGCAGCTCTGCAGCG
>NW_020905111.1:0-334 GCF_003984885.1 Neopelma chrysocephalum | reverse complement strand
GCGGACTGCGCCAATCGGGGGGCGGGGGCTCGAGGTGGGGGCGGGGCCGCACCCCCCATAAATGGATAAAGCCCCGCCCCTTGTGCAACAAACCCCGACCACGCCACGCCTACTGAGCCTCAAGCTCCGCCCACTGACTTCAAGCTCCGCCCCAGTAGCTCCCGGTGCTTCCAGTAACCCCCAGTGCTCCCAGTAACCCCCAGTGCCCCCAGTAGCTCCCAGTAAATCCCAGTAACACCCAGGAACTCCCAGCGCCCCCGTAATTCCCAGTTCCCCCAGTAACTCCAAGTGCTCCCAGTACATTCCAGTGCTCCCAGTAACTCCCAGTGCCCCC
>NW_020905110.1:0-600 GCF_003984885.1 Neopelma chrysocephalum | reverse complement strand
AAATATCACTTCAGTGCTTGCCATGTGTAGCATAAAACCTGCTGTAGGATTTGAGGCCAGGTGTCCAAAGAGGCCTGTCCAATGTGGTTGCAGAGCCAACAGGAGCACCACAGACATGGGATTTGTTCTCAGACAACTGCAAGAGAAGTGCAGGGAACAGAACAAAGGTCTCTACGTAACCTTTGTTGATCTCACCAAGGCTTTTGATACTGTGAGCAGAAAAGGTCTGTGGCAGATTTGGAACGTTTAGGTTGTCCCCTCAAGTTCCTTAAAATGTTCATCTCACTCCCTGAGGATCAGCACAGCCAAGTCAGATGTGGTGATGCACTTTCTGAGCCCTTTCTAATCTCCAATGGTGTGAAACAAGGCTGCGTTCTTGCACCAACCCTATTCACAATCTTTTTCAGCAGGATGCTCCAAAGGGCCACGGCAGACCTCGATGAAGAAGGTGGGATCTACATCCAATATCGTACCCATGGAAGCCTATTGAACCTAAGATGACTGAAGGCCCACACCAAGACCTTAAACCATCTTGTCCAGGAGCTGCTTTACACTGACGACGACGCCCTCGTCGCTCACACAGAAGCAGCTCTGCAGCGT
>NW_020905109.1:0-391 GCF_003984885.1 Neopelma chrysocephalum | reverse complement strand
CTGCTGGGACACCAGCCTCGGGCTGCAGCTGCTCAACCTCTCCTCCACGCAGGCACCTTCAAAACACGGGCATGGGCTTCTAAACTCTATGTCCAGCATTTGTGGGCAACAAAGGAAGAAGCAGCAGAAGCTGAAGCAAAGCAGGGCCTCATGTGGCGGAGCTTCAGGGATGGAGGCAAGTAAGCACTGTGGTGTCTGCTGAAAAGATGGCCCAGTTCACCAGCTCACACTTTGCTGCTGGACGTTCCTCCTTTGGTCCTGCTGGAGCCCATTCCCTACCAGTGCATGGCCCTGCCTTGTTCCTGGATCCAATCTCCATGCCCCCTGGCAACAAGTGGGCCCTGTGTCCACCTGAGAGCAGAAACTGGCAGAACGTCTCTGCTTCCAGCAC
>NW_020905108.1:0-1013 GCF_003984885.1 Neopelma chrysocephalum | reverse complement strand
CCAGAGCGTGCCCAGGTAGCCAAGGTGGTCAATGGCACCTGGCCTGGCTCAGGAACACTGTGGCAGCAGGAGCAGGGAAGTGATTCTTCCCCTGGACTCGGCACTGGTGAGGTCACACCTGGAGTGCTGTGTCCAGCTCTGGGCCCCTCAGTTTGGGAAGAACGTCGAGATGCTGGAGCAGGTCCGGAGAAGGGCAACGAGGCTGGTGAAGGGTCTGGAGCACCAGTCTGATGAGGAGCAGCTGAGGGAACTGGGTTGTTGAGCCTGGAGGAGGCTCAGGAGAGACCTTCTCACTCTCTACAACTCCCTGACAGGAGGCTGGAGCCAGGTGGGGATCGGGCTCTTCTCCCAGGCAACCAGCAGTGGGACAAGAGCACGGTCTTGAACTGCACCAGGGGAGGTTTAGGTTGGACATTGGGAAGAGGTTCTTCACAGAGAGAGTGGTCAGACATCGGAATGGGCTGCCCAGGGAGGGGATGGAGTCACCGTCCCTGGAGGTTTTAAGCAGAGACTGGATGTGGCACTGGGTGCTCTGGGCTGGGTGACAAGGGGGTGTTGGGCCATAGGTTGGATTTGATGATCTCAGAGGTCTTTCCCAACCCAGTTGATTCTGTGATCCTGTGAATGGGAGCCCTGCAGCCGCAGGCATCGACCGCTGGAGGTGGTGAGGGGACAGCAGAGAGCCTGGCACTGGACGGGGACATCGTGAGGGACAAGGAAGCAGCAGGACGTCGGATTGTGGGTGTAGGGGACGGTCCCCGAGGCGTTCTGGGACCCTCCGGAAGGGCAGGAAGGCAGTGAGGGGAGCCCAGTCCCAGTGAGAGGCTCGGGATTAACGGGGGGTCCTGGAGCATCCTGGGGCGCCCTCTCCGAACAGGCGCTGCCGATGCCCGGGAGACGCATCCACATTCCCGGTTGGAATTGGGGAGATCAGTTCCTATAAGGGCCTCGCAGACCAGAAGACTATCTTTGAAGAGTTGCTATGTTTAATTACATCTGTCTTTGACCAGCCG
>NW_020905107.1:0-857 GCF_003984885.1 Neopelma chrysocephalum | reverse complement strand
CACAGTCTGCACAGTGCAATTCTGTCCTGGGGGCTACTTCCAAAGCTTCACCTCCATTTAGGCCTTGGAATTAAATGCCTTCCTGTTTGCCACCAGTGCTTATATGTTGTGGTGACTTATGGGATTTTCCTGTTTTGACAGTGTTTTGAAACAGTTCATTGTGCCCTTCAAGTCCTTACATGTGCACACACACAGAGCAGTCTCACCAGTGTCTGGCCCTCCAAAGAACACAAGCCCTGATGTTTTGTAGCTCCCACTCCAGTGGTTGGCACTTGGACCTCCCTCCGTACCCAGAGCTCAGAGCTCCCTTGTCCCAGAAAGTTTAAAGATATTGTGCCTCATTCTGCCAAGACAACCCTTGGAAAAAAGTGTCACTCTGTGTTTGCCGGGATAAGAGCACTCTATTGTCATCTTCCAAAACCTTGGAGAGGTCCCAGAGATCTCCCAGGAAGGAATTTGGGGCCTCAAGCACATGACCTGTATATAGAGGCTGAGGACTCAGGGGTCAGTGGTGTGAAGATTGAAGACAGTAGAGGAGTAGCCTGAGAGGTCTGGAAGGGGGGTGTCAGAGCTGGTGCAGCTTTTCTTCCTGGCAGAAAACAGCATAAGAAAGAACTAGTGCCACCAAGGGCAGCTGGGGTGGCCTAGACTGGTGACAAGAAGTAAGAAATTTCCCTCTGAGGTCAGTGTTGTGGTGCAATATGTCACCGAGAACGAGTCTGGATGAGCCCAAGGCTTTGTGTGTCCAGGAAGAGCCAGGGAGGATGGAGAGATGTCAGTGCAGGAAGGTGCCAGTGAGGTGGGGCAGAAGGGGGGATGACGACAGCCTGCAGGGAAAGGGGCAGGGCATGGACACC
>NW_020905106.1:0-379 GCF_003984885.1 Neopelma chrysocephalum | reverse complement strand
CGTCGCCCAGACGGAGGCTAAAATTGCATACGGTCGTGGATTCCTTCCAGACCGAAGGCGACAGGACCGGGAGCCCCGGCTGCACGTGTAGAGCCGATCGCGACGCACAAATAGCAGGCAAGAGCCGGAGGTTCAGGTCTCTCCTTCTGGGAAAAAAGGGCAGTCGTCCGTGTGCCGAGGCGCCTGCCAGTCGGGGACTAAAATTGCACATGGTCGAGGATTCCTTCCACACCGAAGGCGCCAGGACCGGGAGCCCCAGCTGCACGCGTAGAGCCGATCGCGGTGCCCAAATAGTAGGCGAGAACCTGAGGGTCAGGCCCCTCCTTCTGGGCAAAAAGGGCCGTCGTTCGTGGGCCCGTGCGCCGGCCGACCGGGGGCT
>NW_020905105.1:0-572 GCF_003984885.1 Neopelma chrysocephalum | reverse complement strand
AGAGGACCAGGGAACAGCCTGTCACACCTGAACTGGATGTGCTGGAACCAGCACATCTGCAGCAGGTTGAGGGACACTCAGAGGCACAGACATAAAGATCATTCTCTTTCACCGTTGCTGTCACCTCCGTAGGGGGACATGAAGGACCACCAGGGAACGGTGTGATCTATTGCCATGTGCACTGGAAAACCCAGGTCAACTCCCCAGGACATGCATCCCAGACCTGCCAACCACTCTTGCGTGGCACTCACAATAGAACCACTACTTCCAGCACTGGTTTCTCACCCAGCCCACAGAGGTTCTTTAGCCTTCCCTGGAGAGACACGGAAGGACTAGACAGGGTGTCTCTGTTTGCATTGAACAGACAAGTCTTGAGCACACCCCGGTGTTGGTGTGGGGAGATGACCTGGAGCAAGTACAGTTGCCATCAGCCTCCTGGGGTGACCTTGAAGTTACGTGGGACAAAGAGTGTCTCGGTGTCACTTTGCATTTACAGTTCTAAACCCTGGCAAAGGTCCTGGATGTAGCTCTGGGATGCGCTTTCTCTGGACAGAGCTCCCCTTGTCCATCCT
>NW_020905104.1:0-589 GCF_003984885.1 Neopelma chrysocephalum | reverse complement strand
TGGGGCAGAGCGGGTCCCCTCGGCCCCTGCCCCGGGAATGACCCTGGAGCCCCTCAAACCCTCCCTCGGAATCACCCCAGACCCCTCAGCCCTCCCTGTGCCCGTTCCGGTAGCCTTTGGCCCCCTCCCAATACTTCCCATTCCATCGCAGTCTCTCCCAGTGCTCCCCCCGCGTCTCCACCCCTCTGGGGCCACCGAGCTCACGCTTTTCAGCCAATCACAGCGCGTCTCTCCGATGACTCATCAGCTGCCAGGCAGACCCGCAGCTCAGAGTTCCCTCACCAGGACTCAGCATCCCAGTCCCGATCGCTTCCTTCCCAGTCCACACCAGTCATTCCCGGTGCTTCCCACTCATTCCCAGTCCGTCTCACTCCATTCCCAGACCCTCTCAGCCCATTCCCAGTCGTTCTCACTTCACTCCCACATCTCCCAACTCTCTCCCCAGCATCCTCCAAGCCCTTCCCCCTGTACCCCAGTGTATTCCCAGTCCTTCCCAGTGCCATCCAAATTCCTACCAATATCCTAGAAGCCCTCCCCTGTCTCTGCCAGTGCCCCCCAGCTGAGCCCAGTGTCTCCCCCGTCCCTCCCA
>NW_020905103.1:0-1798 GCF_003984885.1 Neopelma chrysocephalum | reverse complement strand
CCCCCCCATCAGGATTTGTCCTTCCCAAAGCTTGGGCGGATGGAGGAGGAGGCTGTGAGGAAGAGGAAGATGCCGCGGGCCCCCCAGGCAGGTGAGGAAGAAGTCAGTGGCCCTTTGGGCAGGTGTTGTGCTGGCTCTGGCAGCCGAGCATGGCCCCCGGCTGCAGGACAACCCCGCTGCCGCCGCCGTCCTGCCGGGGCCGGAGTTGGGGGGATGTCCTTGGCCTTCCCTGTGGACCGGAGGCAAATCCCCTCCCTGTCCTTCTTGCTTCCTGCTCCAGGCCCCAAGCTGAGGACGGAGAGCCCGGAGGACAAATCCCCTCGTGAGAAGCTGGTGGGAGAGACCGTTTTGAAGGGCTCCACGGTGCAGGAAGGCAGCGGGGAGGAAAAGGCCCGGAGATCCCCCCACAGGAGGGACTCCAAAGCCAGCCCAGGGTGCTCTGAGGAGGAAAGAGCCAGCCTGTGCCGGGAAGGCGGCCAAAGCTTGAGCCAGAGCTCCGAGCTGGTGGTCCCTGAGCAGCCTCCTAGAGGGGAGAAGCCCTTCAGATGCTTGGAATGTGGGAAGAGCTTCAGGAAGAGCTCCAGCCTTATCTGACACCAGCACATCCACACTGGGGCACGTCCCTACACGTGTGGGGAATGTGGGAAGAGCTTCAACCAGAGCTCCCACCTGATCAAACACCGGCACATCCACACTGGGGAACGGCCCTACATGTGTAAGGTATGTGGGAAGAGCTTCACTGACAGCTCCAGCCTGATCCAACACCAGCGCATCCATACTGGCGAACGGCCCTATACATGTTGGGAATGTGGGAAGAGCTTCAGCTACAGCTCCAGCCTCCGCACCCACCATCTCATCCACACTGGGGAACGGCCCTACACATGTGGGGAATGTGGGAAGAGCTTTACTCACAGCTCCAACCTCCACATCCACCAGCACATCCACACTGGGGAATGGCCCTACACGTGCTTGGAATGTGGGAAGAGGTTTCAGACCAACTCAAGTCTCCTCAGGCATGAGCGGATGCACACAGATGAGAGGCCCTTCCGCTGCACCGACTGCGGGAAGGGTTTCAAGCAGAACTCCACCCTCGTCACCCACTGGCGCATCCACACCGGGGAGAGGCCCTACAAGTGTGGGGAGTGTGGGAAGAGCTTCACCCAGAGCTCTAAGTTGACCAGACACCAACGGACCCACCAGTAAGCGAAGCCCTTTGAGTGCCCCAACTGCAGGAAGAGCTTCAGGCACTGCTTCCACCCTGAATGAACCCCCTGATGCTGAGGCAACCCCTGAAGTCCAGTGACTGTCAGTCCATCCCTTTCGACCAGAAAGGGCCGGTCCCCTTTCACATAGGCAGGTTCTGCCAACAGAACCCTTCTTGAGGGGATGTGTGGAGATTCCTGCCTTGGCTGGGGACCTCCCCAAGGTCAGTCCTGGAGGTTGAGAGCAGAGATCTCCCCATGAGCGTTGGTCTGGGGGAGTTCCATCCATTTCTAATTAAGAATTATTCCTTTTGTTCCAGTTTTAGTAGAATTGCTTCAACAATTGCTTTAGTGTAGAGCACTGTCCTATCTTATCCTGTACTCCTGGTAGTTTAGTGTTTGTATTGTGCAGTAAATAATTCTGATGAAGATCTTTTGTGTGATCATTTGTAGCCCTAAATAATTAATTTCTATCAATAGATCTGATTTGCCATCATTAAAAGGTGGGGGACAAAAGTGTTTCAGTCACACCTCTAATTCTTCTAAACTTAAAGTGTTGGTATAATCCGAGGCTGAGATTGGATCCAGGAGCTCCC
>NW_020905102.1:0-308 GCF_003984885.1 Neopelma chrysocephalum | reverse complement strand
TACCTGCTGGTGACGGACCAGGGCTTCCTGCGGGAGGAGGGGGTGGTCTGGGAGAGCCTGCACACGGTGGATGGGGACAGCTGCTTCTGTGACACCGACTTCCACCTCAGCCACGCCCCGGGCAAGGGGGGGGACCCCGCGGCTCCCCCGGACCACCAGCTGCAGCAGAGACAAGTGGACCAGGTAGGGGACAAGCGGGGGTGTGGGGGGACCTGCAGGGACCCCCCCAGGGCCACCACCCACCCGCAGGGACAAGGGGGATGTGGGGGGACCTGCAGGGACCCCCCCAGGGCCACCACCCACCCGCA
>NW_020905101.1:0-331 GCF_003984885.1 Neopelma chrysocephalum | reverse complement strand
GAGCAGGGAGGTTTCCCAGGATTGGGATACCCTCAGGAAGGCCGGGAATGCGGGAAGCGGAGCAGGGAGGTTTCCTGGGATGAGGATGCCCTCGGGAAGACTGGGAATGTGGGAAGTGGAGCAGGGAGGTTTCCTGGGATCGGGATGCCCTCGGGAAGGCCGGGAATGCGGGAAGTGGAGCAGGGAGGTTTCCTGGGATCGGGATGCCCTCGGGAAGGCCGGGAATGCGGGAAGTGGAGCAGGGAGGTTTCCCGGGATCGGGATGCACTGGGGAAGGCCGGGACTGCGGGAAGCAGAGCAGGGAGGTTTCCCAGGATCAGGATACCCTCGG
>NW_020905100.1:0-923 GCF_003984885.1 Neopelma chrysocephalum | reverse complement strand
AAACACCATAAAACCCCAAAAAAACACTAAAAAATCAACATAAAACAAAAAAAACTTAAAAATCGTCATAAAAACCCAAAAAACACCCAAAAATCAACATAAAACCCCCAAAACCACCCCAAGAACCTCCAAAAACCCCCAAAAAACACCAAAAAATCCTAAAAAAACCCCAAAAAACACTAAAAAAACAACATAAAACAGCAAAAAGCACCAAAAAATCACAATAAAATCTCAAAAATCACCAAAAAATCAACATAAAACCCCAAAAAACCCAAAAAATCAACATAAAAACCCAAAAAACACCAAAAAATCAACATAAAACCCACAAAAAACACCAAAAAATCAACATAAAACCCCCAAAAAATCAACATAAAACCACAAAAAACCCTAAAAAATCACCATAAAACCCAAAAAAAACACCAAAAAATCAACATAGAACCCAAAAAACACCAAAAAATCAACATAAAACACCAAAAAATCAGAATAAAACACAAAAAAACCCAAAAAATCATCATAAAACCCCCAAAAAACACCAAAAAATCAACAGAAAACCTCAAAAAACACAAAAAAATCAACATAAACTCACAAAAAACACCAAAAATTCAAGATAAAACCCCCAAAAAAAGCCAAAAAATCACCATAAAACCCCCAAAAAACACCAAAAAATCAACATAAAACAAAAAAAAAACACAAAAAAATCAACATAAAAACCCCAAAAAATCAACAAAAAATCATCATAAAAGCAGAAAAAAACACCAAAAAATCAACATAAAACCCCCAAAAAACACCAAAAAATCAACATAAAACCCCCCAAAATCACCATAAAACCCCAAAAAACACCAAAAAATCAACATAAAACCCCCAAAAATCAACAAAAAATCAACATAAAACCCCAAAAAAACACTAAAAAATCAACATAAAAC
>NW_020905099.1:0-2641 GCF_003984885.1 Neopelma chrysocephalum | reverse complement strand
CTGTGGAACATTCTATTCCACTGACACAGAGCAAGGAATAAACCCAAAGTATTGCCTGGGTTTGTTCCCTGGGGGTCTCTGCAGCAGCAAGCCCAGCCCCACACTGACTGCTCTGGGCTGTGCAGGCATTTGTGCTTCTGCCTGTCTCACACACACACACAAAAGTCTGGTGTAGTGCTGCCCTCAGGAAAACCCCCCAACCTTGCTCCAGCTAAAGCCATGGAATTTGTCTTTGTTTCCCTTGGGTTCAGGGTCAGGCTGTGCCTGTGTCCAGCCCAGAGGCTCAGAAAAGCATTTCTCCCATCCCACTGCAATCTGCTGCTGCAGACAGGACCCAGGCACTGGTGGCACTGGGAGTGAACAGCAGAGTGTTTCCAGGGGCTCTCTGAAGGAACACAAGTGTCCAAAGAAACCAGCACAAGTGTCCACAGAAGTCCCAGTCCTTCATCCCTGAATGAGCTCGTTCAGCCCAGGAAAAACTGTCTGAGTTTTATTTCCATGGAAGGAGGTTTTTCCCACTTCAACACCAGTTTGGTTCCAAACTGATTTCTTCATTTCCTCCTCCCAATTTCCCTGAAGGGGAACATGGACTATGGACACTGACAGGGATCACAGAGTTTGTCCCTTGGCCATACAGCTCCTGTTTGGCAGCACAGGAGAGGTTAATTAGAGCCCAGGCTCCAATCCCAGGGCACACCTTGGATCAGCACTTGGGGATACAAACTGACCTTGGGCTCAGGATGCAGCTGCGAGCAGAGATTTCCCTGCGAAGTCTGCAGTGAGTCAAGCTCTGGAGAGGAGATTGTGCCCCATGGATGGGATTGCAGAGGCTCCCTCAGGTCCCCAGCATGAACCATCACTCTCTGCAAGTCCCTGCCAGGAGGGTGTAGCCAGGTGGGGGTGGGGCTCTTGTGCCAGAAGCAGCAGTAGGACAAGAGGGCTGGGTCTTGAGCTGTGCCAGGGGAGGTTTAGGTTGGATATTAGGAAGCAATATTTTCCCAAGAGAGTAATGAGGCCTTGGAATGGGCTGGGCAGGGAGGGGGTGGAGTCAGCGTCCCTGGAGGTGTTGAAGGTGAGAGTGGATGTGGCCTCAGTGCCATGGTCTGGGAAGCACGGCGGGGTTGGATCAAGGGTTGGACTTGATGATCTCGGAGGTCTTTTCCAACGTGGCTGATTCTGTGATTCTCTGATTCCCATTCCTATGGCAGCACATGCTTGAGGCTCTATCCCCAGGGTGACAGAAATGTCTGTCCATATATATCTGCAAGGTTAGTCTGTAAATGTGTGGTGTTAGAAAAGCAGGCTGAGTTCTGGGCTGGTTGTAGAAAGAGAAAGAAGCCCAGAGGCCAGTGCAAGCAGGCAGCCCTCAGCTTGCACATCATGTTCCCTCCCTGCAGGTTCCTGTCCTTGAGCCCAGGCCCTGAGGTGAGGCTGAGAAGTGGCGCGGAGGTGAGCCCAGAGCTGTCCCTGAGGTGAGCCTGAGAATAAGTGCAAGGCAGAGGTGCTGCTGAGGAAGGAGAGCCCCGTGGTGGGGAAGAAACAAAGGTGCTCATCCCGAAGAAGGTGCTGTGTCCATCCCCTGTGTGCCAGGTGAGCTGGGGCTTTGCTGCAGAGCTGCGGGCGCTGATTTGAGCGGCTCCAAGTGCTGAGATGGTGGCACCCAGGAACACAAACTGTGCCTGGCCACGGAGCCTGCAAGGAGGAGCAGAGAGAGCCCTGGCAGTGTGGGGGTCCAGGTTGTCCCTGTGCCTTCCCCTGCAGGCCCTGGCTGTCCCTGCTGGGCCCCTGTCCATCCCCATCAGGTCCCTACACACCTACTCTCCAGAGCTTGACTCACTGCAGACTTTGCAGGGAAATCTGTGCTGGCAGCTGCATCCTGAACCCAAGGGCAGTTTGTATCCCCACGTGCTGATCCAACCTGGGGACCCAAGGGATCCTCTGCCATTCCATCCATGCAGCAGGAGTCACCCTCCTGCCCTTGACTCCCTGCAGAGGAACAAGTACCATCTCTCTGTTTGGGAGAAGCCAGATGCTGCCCCTGGGCCATCAGAAGTGGTGCTGAAGCCTCTTTCAGCCCAGCCCTGGGTGCAGTTTTCTCATCCCCTCAGCGAGTGCCCGCTCCCCCAGCCAGCACTGACCAACCAGGGCGTTTGGCACACGTGGTTTGGTGGTTTGGAGAAACAGCCCCGGACTGGCAGGGGCCAGAGAACCTCAAGGAACAGCCCTGGTGAGTTTTAAGTGACACTACATTAATACAGTTTTTGATTAATATATAGCAACTCAATCAAGTGCTCATGAAATGACCTCACTCCCCTCATTCTCCTAATTAAACACCTTTTTTTTGGGCTGAAACTTCATATTTTGGAGTATTTTTTGGCTGAATACTAACTTTTTGCAGTTTGGCAAGGGGTTCATCTCCCTGTTTCTGAGGCTTTTTTTTGCCTGAATCATGATGGTTTGGGTTTTTCTGGGCTAAATCTTGGTGTTTTGGAGGTTTTTATGGTCACAGGATGCCCGGTGAGTTCTAGAGATGGACTTGGGCAGGAGGAACCCCCAAGCCAACACGCTCAGCCCTTGTTTTCTCTCCCATCAGGATTTGTCCTTCCCAGAGCTTGGGCAGATGGAGGAGGAGGCTGCGAGG
>NW_020905098.1:0-474 GCF_003984885.1 Neopelma chrysocephalum | reverse complement strand
AAGCGTTCTAGAAGACGCAGGTGGTGGCGGTAGATGACCCATGATTCGGAGCCACATAAGAGAGTAGACAGCACGATGGCTCTGTAAACACTGATCTTGGTACTTTTCTTCACGTGTTTATTTCACCAGACTCTTTTATGAAGCTTTCCAAAAGCACTATAAGCCTTCGCTAACCTGTTATCTATCTCCCCGTCAATCTTACCGTCCGAGGAGATGAGGCTGCCTAGGTAATTAAACTGTTGGACTGATTTGAGTTCTGATTGGCCGATGGTGATGTGGGGATGATGGGGGACTTCCTGAGGTGCAGGTTGATGGAGAACTTCTGTCTTCTTTAAGCTGACTTCCAGCCCAAAGAGCTCAGCAGCGTCTGCAAAGCAGGATGTTAAACGCTGCAGGGCTGCTTCTGTGTGGGCAACAAGGGCGGCGTCATCAGCATAAAGCAGCTCCCGGACAAGATGGTTTAGGGTCTTGGTG
>NW_020905097.1:0-313 GCF_003984885.1 Neopelma chrysocephalum | reverse complement strand
GCAGTGAGAATAAAAAACTAGCAAAGAGAATCAAAAGCTGAAAAAGAGTATAAAAAAACTACTTTGTCAGTTGGCATTTCTACAATACTATGAACAGCTTTTAATACAGTATTACCCAGTAAAAAGGGAATTAAAAGGATTCCAAAAAAGGATATAAAACATTTGCTTTCTCGGTTGCTTCCTATCAATAAACTGTGCTTACCCACACAGACAGGCCAGGGCTGCCAGGATCTGCAGCAGCTGGTCGGTGCCCGTGCTTAGCGGGTGTCCCCACGGAGCAACAGTCTCGAGTGAAGGATGAGCATCGCTCACC
>NW_020905096.1:0-345 GCF_003984885.1 Neopelma chrysocephalum | reverse complement strand
GTCCCACCCCATGACCCCCTCCATGCCCCCATAATCCCCACCCCATGGTTCCCCCCATATCTCCCTTAGGCCCATTCCCTGTCCCCCTCTCTGTCCCCCTCAGTCCCACCCCATGACACCCTCCCTGTCCCCTCACCCCAAACCCTCTTTTAAGGGTCCCAAGTACTGCTGGGGCTCAGGGGGGGACGTGGAGGGATTTGGGGGACACATGGAGGGGACATGGAGGGTGTCATGGGGTGGGACTGAGGGGGACAGAGAGGGGGACAGGGAATGGGCCTAAGGGAGATATGGGGGGAACCATGGGGTGGGGATTATGGGGGCATGGAGGGGGTCATGGGGTGGGAC
>NW_020905095.1:0-1178 GCF_003984885.1 Neopelma chrysocephalum | reverse complement strand
TTTGAAAACTTGTTTTGAAATTGCCTTGAAGACAATTAAAGGAAGACAAAGAGATCCTGAGGGATTTCTGCATTTTAATGAGCCCCATGGTGTGTTTGCAGCCCAGCCCATGATCCTGAGGTACTGAGAGAAGATTGAAATAGCTGCTCAAGAAGTCAGAAGCCAAACTCCAAGTCCCTTGAAGCATTGCTGGGCCCCACTGAGGGCAGGCACTCACAAAGCCTCCCCAGGGACTCCTTGGAGCAGATCCTTGGAGGCCAGGAGTGCAGGCAGACAAAGGCTCTGGGCAGGCCCCTGCAATGCTGAGCAAAGCCTGCCTTGGTTTTGTGGAGCACAAAGGCCAAGGCCTGAGCCCCAGGCCCTGGCCCAGCAGATCCTGTCCCTCCCGGCTGGCTCAGGGCTGTTTGGGGGGCAGTGGGATGGGAGGGGGAGGAACAACAAAGGCCCAAATCTGGGCAACCCCTCCCGGGCTCCTCAGGGAGGGGTGAGACAGAAAGAAATAGATGAAGCTGAAAGGAAAGTTGCTTGTGGTGTCCTAAGTGGCAGAGGCAGCTGCCAGAGGCAAATTGTGAGAAAAATCTCATTTATTGAATTTAGAAAGACGGCAAAAGTTTGCAAAACAAAAGGAATAAAACGAAAAGGAAAAATTACAACACGTGTTGGGTGTCCTAGGCACGCAGGATTCCCAGGAACACCCAACACAAGCTTTTTGTTGATTGTCTTTAGGCTTCTTGGGTTTGTTCTTATTCAGTTATTATATCTTGTGTTTTGTCCATTGCTTTCGTTTGTTTGAGGGCTGGCCGCAAGATCATGATGTTCTGGATTCTCAGGTTTCTGGTTGTAGTGGTCTTTGGATCCATTGGCATAGTAGTACATTGTATTCTTTGGACAACACTAGAAATTAATCTCATAAAATATGGGATTAAGCAGGGTGAAAACAATAATTCAGAGATAGCTCCTAATAAGAAAAACTTCACTTGACTTTTTCTGCTTTGCTTTGGGTTTGTTGGTGGGGCAGTAACTCTGAATTCTGTGTATTCGGTTAAGTATAGGAGGTATTTTTGACTGCTTGTGAAAAAGGGGTTCCCATTTTTCCAAACACTTTATTCTAATTGATGTAAAGCTTCTTTATAATAAGCATTGTGGTAACATTTTGGACAGTCGCTCTCAACTGTAAT
>NW_020905094.1:0-324 GCF_003984885.1 Neopelma chrysocephalum | reverse complement strand
TCCCCCCCCGTCCCCCCGCAGCCCCCAGGTCCAGCCAAGCCCCCCCCCGCCGCAGCGGCCGCTGCCCCTGAACCCCCCGGGCCCTTCGCTCGCCCGCAGCGAGACCCCCTCCGGGCACCCCTATGTCACAGTGATCCCTGCCAGGTGAGCAGGGGGTGGGCAGGACAGGCCTGGGGGGCCTAGGGGGGCTGTAGGGCCTGGGGTGGTGAGGGGGGGTTGTGGGGTGCCAGGGTGGGGTCTGCTGGGGGGCCAGAGAGGGGGCAGAGTGGGCAGCCAGGAGAAATGGGGGGGGGTCAGAACCAGAGCAGGGGAGGGGAGAAGGGG
>NW_020905093.1:0-318 GCF_003984885.1 Neopelma chrysocephalum | reverse complement strand
CATTTCTCCTGGCTGCCCCCTCTCTGGCCTCTGCTGACCCCACCCTGGCACCTCTTCTTCCCCCCCCCAAGTTCTGACACCCCATTTCTCCTGGCTCCCCCCTCTGCACCCCATTCTGGCCTCTGCAGACCTACACCCCACACCCCTTCTCCCCTCCCCTGCTCTGGTTCTGACCCCCCCCCATTTCTCCTGGCTGCCCACTCTGCCCCCTCTCTGGCCCCCCAGCAGACCCCACCCTGGCACCCCACAACCCCCCCCTCACCACCCCAGGCCCTACAGCCCCCCTAGGCCCCCCAGGCCTGTCCTGCCCACCCCCTG
>NW_020905092.1:0-579 GCF_003984885.1 Neopelma chrysocephalum | reverse complement strand
GGGGGGAGGGGCAGCGCCGGGGGTCTCTCGGGGGGCACGGGGGGGTCTGGGCTCAGGGGGGGCTCCGTCAGGGAGAACAGGGACACGGCTCTCTGCACTGGGGGGGGGGGTCAGAACCCCAAAAACACCCCAAAACACCCAAAAAACACCCCAAAATACCCCAAAACCACCCCAAAATACCCCAAAAATACCCCCAAACCACCCCAATATAACAAAAAAAACCAAAATACCCCAAAACCACCCCAAAAAAACACCCCAAAACCACCCGAAAAGATCCCAAAACCACCCTAAATATCCCCAAAATACCCCAAACCACCCCAAAATACCCAAAAACCACCCCAAAAATACCCTAAAAACATCCTCCCCAGACCCTTTTCACCCCCTAAATTCCTCCCCAATCCCCCCCAGACCCTTTTTATCCCCCTAAATTACCCCCCAGACCCTTTTCAGCCCCCAAATCCTCCCAAATTCTCCCCCAGACCCTTTTCACCCCCCAAATCCCCCCAGCCCCCTCTTCACCCCCAAAATCTCTCCCCAGACCCTTTTCATCCCCCCAAATCCCTCCCCAAATCCCCCCCC
>NW_020905091.1:0-790 GCF_003984885.1 Neopelma chrysocephalum | reverse complement strand
AGGATGAAGGACCACCGCCTCCCTAAGATCCTGCTCTATGGTGAACTTGCCACTGGCTGCCGCAAGAGAGGAGCTCCAAAGAAAAGATACAAGGACTCCCTGAAGCAACAACTCAGCCTCGGGCATATTGATCACCATAACTGGTCCACTCTGGCCTCTAATCGGGAGGCCTGGAGACAGACCATTTATAACGCTGCTGATGCTTTTGAGAAGGCACGCAGGATCACTCTTGAGGAGAAAAGACAACGCAGAAAGAATCGAACCTTGCAGAATATACCATCTAAGGAGTCTTTCTGCTGTGTCTTTTGCAACCGGACTTGCCTTTCTCGTATTGGCCTTTTTAGCCACCAACGCGCTTGCATGAAAAATGGGTAGAGCCCTTCCCAAATCTTCGTTCGCGAAGCCTAGCCATGATGATACTTAAACGGGTAGACCTGATGCCTCATTTTCCCCCCATTGACTTTAACGGGTAGACCTGATGTCCTTTTTGTCCCCATGACTTCAATGGGTAGACCCGATGTCCCATTTGCCCCATTGACTTTAGCGGGTAGACCTGATGTCCTCTTTGTCTCTATTGACTTTAATGGGTAGACCTGATGCCTCATTTTCCCCATTGACTTTAACGGGTAAATCTGATGTCTCATTTGTCCCATTGACTTTAATGGGTAGACCTGATGCCTCATTTTCCCCATTGACTTCAATGGGTAGACCTGATGCCTCATTTTCCTCATTGACTTCAATGGGTAGACCTGATGTCCTCTTTGTCTTATGACTAATGGTAGACCTGATG
>NW_020905090.1:0-329 GCF_003984885.1 Neopelma chrysocephalum | reverse complement strand
GGCACATATTCTATAGAATCCATCCTAAGGTATTGTATGATAGATCTGTAAGATATTACAAAGAATAAGCAATAATAAGGCAAGTGTCCTCCTTAGGGACACACACTTCAGAAGGGAACTTTCTCTTAACCCCGCCCCCTCTTCAGCTTCGAGCCACCCAATGCCACAGAGGGGGACAGAGCTCCTGTGGAACATTCTATTCCATTGACACAGAGCAAGGAATAAACCCAAACTATTGCCTGGGTTTGTTCCCTGGGGGTCTCTGCAGCAGCAAGCCCAGCACCACACTGACTGCTCTGGGCTGTGCAGGCATTTGTGCTTCTGCCTGT
>NW_020905089.1:0-858 GCF_003984885.1 Neopelma chrysocephalum | reverse complement strand
GGGGAATTCCATATAAGGATATCAGAGCGGGGAATTCCATAAAAGGGTACAGGAACATCTTCCCACCTTGCAGGCCTCTACTGACAGCAGTTTTTGGGAAATGGCATGGAGGCTATAGAATACACAGTTTTGGGTTACACCCATCCAGGGATGAATTGGTCCCAGCCGTTCTAACCAGGACACATGGTGAGTGTCAGCCTGCTGCAAGGTCAGGCTTTGGCGATCCCAGTCTGCTGTGAGTGAGCAGGAGCAGCGGGGGAAGCCTGGGAGGTTTCTGTGGGCAGGATGTGGCAGTGCTGTGTGTGGAGGAGCTGCAGGGTCCCTTCCCCAGTGTTGGGGTGGAGGAACTCCTGGGTCCCTTCCCATGGCTTTGTTCCCTGGCTTTGCTTTAGGGTTAAAAGGGCGAGTACATGGGAGGGCAAGTGCAGGGGTGCAGTGGAAGAGGCTGGAGGGGAACAGCCACTTAGGAGTAAAAGGTGAGATGGGGAGGAGGAGAGAAACAGCCAGGTGTTTGAATCCGGATACCTCAGGGTTGAGCTTGGATCCAGAGCTGGTCCTGGGCTGAGCTTGGAACTGCCCGGAAAGCTTGGTTTGGGGGAGGGTGCAAGGAACCTTCCTTGCTGCAGTCTTGTGTCCTCCCTTTTCTTTTCTCCTGGCACAGTTGTGAAACAATGGCCCAAAGGGGTCAATATGTCACCCAGGAGCAACACCCCTTCCCTGCCAGCTGGGAAGTGCAGCTCTGTGAAGACATTTACCCCGTCTCCCATGACGTGCTGGTCAATTGGTTGGGCTGCCAGGAGGGAGAGGAGAGAGCTGCTGCTTCCCACGCCTTGGGCCGCAGCTGGGATGGCCACGTCC
>NW_020905088.1:0-1030 GCF_003984885.1 Neopelma chrysocephalum | reverse complement strand
GAGATTCCTCCCTTGGGCTGGGGACCCCCCAAGGATACTCCTTGAGGTTGAGCAAAAGAGTTCTCCCCACAAGCGTTGGTATGGGTGAGTTACATCCAATCTCTACTTAATGATTATTTCCCTTTTGCTACCTTGAATATAA
The DNA here is from genome assembly GCF_003984885.1 of Neopelma chrysocephalum. NCBI lineage: Eukaryota > Metazoa > Chordata > Aves > Passeriformes > Pipridae > Neopelma > Neopelma chrysocephalum. The sequence goes on along the minus strand of NW_020905088.1, from coordinate 888 downwards.
TTGCTTCAGTAATTGCTTCAATAGAGTGCACTATCCTGTCTTACCCTGTACTAGTAGTAGTCTTAGCCTTTATATTGTGTAGTAAATAATTCTGATTAAGATCTTCCCTCTGTTCACTCATCTGTTCATTTGTCTGATCATTTGTATTAATAAATGATTCATTTTCTAGAAATAGTCTCACTTTGTCATCATTCAAACCTGCAGGACAAAAGTGGTTCAATCCCACCTCTGTAATTCCTCAAATTTAAACCAGTGACATGATCCAAGGCTAAGATTGGATCCAGGCACACCAAGACTCCTCTCTGAGAAGGAGTTTAGAAAGCAAGGGGGTCCTTTCTGCCCCTTGTGACTCACCAGCAGGGCTTCTGTAATAAATGTTGTCTGAGCCTTCCACTCCCACCCGCGACAGCGATCTGGGGGTGTCTCGGCCCTCCTGGTCTTGGAGCTGCTCCCAGGGCTGCTCTCAGTGCTGCTCCTCGTGCAGAAGGAGCTGTGTCATGGCAGTCACAGCCCTGAGGACGTGCTGCTTGTCCTGGAAGGGAAAGGAGAGGCTCTGCTGGGAGGGCTGAAGGTGGGTCTGTCCTCCCTGCTAGGAGGGGTTTCCCTTTGCCTTCTGGCCTGCAGGAGAAGGGCTCCCTCCAGAGCAGAGAAAGCAGCATTTCCCCATGCTGGCCCCCCAGGCCTCCCTGCAGAAGGGGCCCAGGAGTCGGCTGTGTCCCTCCAGGGAGCCCCCAGCCTCGGGCACGGTGCTGGCAGGCTCCTGGCTTGGGGTGCTTTGTCACCCAGACGGCCCTTCCCAGCCCCCCTCTCCTCACGTGCCACCAGGCACAGATGGACCCACGGACGTGGCCATCCCAGCTGCGGCCCAAGGCGTGGGAAGCAGCAGCT
>NW_020905087.1:0-1788 GCF_003984885.1 Neopelma chrysocephalum | reverse complement strand
GAGTAAATCTTTAATTAAAATTTAAATTTTTAATTAAATTAAATTTTGATTTACTCCCCGGGACCAACCCAGTCCCCGTACTGCTGCACCATACTTATTATTTTTATTCTTTTATATATACTATAAATATATACAGTATATACAAACTAATTACTCGCCACCAGATAAAGGAGTACATATAGGAGCCCCTAATTGCTTAATTACCTTCTAATTGGTTAATTAATTAATGACTTAATTGGTTAATTAGATAATTAATTTTTCTTCGCCACACCGTAGCAATCACCCAAACGTAACAAAAAGAACCACCCACATATCAAAACCACGACCCACTCATTACCACATCGTAAGCACCACCCCCTCACTACCACGTCGTAAGCACCACCCCCTCATAACCACAACCCACATATTATCTCATCATAATCACCACCCCCACCCCCTCATTACAAGATCACAAGCACCACCCCCACATTACCACACCACAAGCACCACCCCCTCATTACCACATCATTGCCACACCCCCTCAATACCAAAGCATTGCCCCACCCCCTCCACACCAAAGCATTGCCCCACCCCCTCCACACAACGTCACTTCCCGACGCCATCATTACCACCCCGTACTAAGTACTTAATAACCTAATGACTTAATTGCTGAATTTGATAACTAATTTTTTTTCGCCACACCATAGCAACTACACAAACGTAACAAAAGCACAACCCCCTCATCACCACATCATAAGCACCACCCCATCATTACCATACCATCAGCCCCATCCCCTCATTACCACATCAGAAGCACCACCCCATCATTACCACATCGTCAGCACCACCCCTTCATTACCATACCATAGCCACACCCCCTCATTGCCACATCATTGCCACACCCCCTCATTACCACCTCATTGCCACAGCCGCTCATTACCACCTGACAGCCACACCCCCTCACCACCACCTCACAGCCACACACCATCATTACCACATCACCACCCCACCCCCTGCAAACCCTACTTCAAAATTACCAACACACCCACACACCAAAAACCACAACACCAGCACACGCTAATGACCAATCACCACACAAACACACCACTACCCCAACAACTAGGGTTCCACCTCACACATACGTTTATCTTTACAATTCCACTTACACACAGAGCTTGCTTTTACATTCACACCTTACACTCACAGCTTACACATCATGACCACAACTCAGCTTCACAGGTAACGGTCACAACTTCAGACCACAGGTGACGGTCACAGCACACAGTCAGACATGACGATCACAAGTGAGAAACACAGATAACAGCTCACAGCTGACAGGTCACACATGAGGAGTCACACCCAAGAGGTCACATGTAACACTCACAGGTCACAGCTGAGGGATCACACATAACGGGTCACACCCGAGAGGTCACAGGTGACGGTCACAGGTAAGGGTCACAGCTTAGGGTCAAAACTTAGGATCACGGCTTAGGGTCACAGCTTACGGTTAAGGGAAGGGGTTACAGCTTAGGGTTAGTCTTACTGTTAGGGTTACAGTCACATACTAGGATCACAGCTTAGGGTCACGGGTTAGGGTCACAGCTTACAGTTACGGTCACGGGTTACGATCACGGCTTAGGGTCATGGGTTAGGCTTAGGATTCAGGGTCACGGGTTAGGGTCACAGCTTAGGGTCACGAGTCATGGGTGAGGAGTCACGGGTAAGGGGTGAGGGGTGAGGGTTACGGTTAGGGGTTAGGGGTTAGGAGTTAGGGGTTAGAGTTAGTGTTAGGGTTAGGGTTAGGGTTAG
>NW_020905086.1:0-4627 GCF_003984885.1 Neopelma chrysocephalum | reverse complement strand
AGGGAGCGGGGGTGGGGGGAGCGGGGGGACTCGGGGGACGGGGGGGGACAGGGGAAGGGGGAGGAGAGGGAGAGGTCATGGGGGATGGGGGGGAGAGGGAGGGGGGGACAGGGGACAGGGGACGGCAAGGTGGAGGGGGGAGGGGACAAGGGACAGGGGAAGTGGGGTCGAGCAGGCCATGGAGGGTCCTCTGACTGGCGGAAGGGAGAGCGGGGCAGTCCTGTGTGTGGTGCCACAGGTAAGCAGTGCGCCTGAAGATTCGTGGTAACACAGTGGAGGAAGGACATGGTCAGGGTGGATAATGGGGTTCCTTTAGAGTGACGGGGGTCCCAGCTAGGCTGGGACCTTGTAAGGCACCCCAGCCTTGGATGGGTACAGGGGCCAGAACCATTGGTTTGTTTTGTTTGTCTGTCTGTTTTTAGTTTACCTGTGGCTACTGCCCAGGTTCATCATGTTCTGGATATATTTGCTTTGCTCTGTTATGTCCTGAAAGTGTGGATAGGTCAAAGGGTTGTTCCTGGATTTCTCCTTGAGATTGTGTATAGGTATGTGTTAGTAAAGTAGGAAATGTAAGACTTGCCGAAATTGTGGTAACAGGTATGTAGCCTGTGTACCCCTATATGGTTGCGAGCTATGCTGATGTTGGTTCATGCCTTCAGTAGGGTCACCCATGCCAGACAGGTCAAAACCGTAGGACCAGATACACTACGTTCTTGGGCAGGATGAGCTCGTTAGCCTTCTGGCAGTCATCCTAGGAGAAGGACAACTCTAATCTCAAACCCGGGTAGATGGAGCTCGCTTAGCCCTGTAAGGCCATCCATCTAAGAGAAGGTCACTCTAATCAAACCTACGTCCTGAGGACCTCGCTGCCACTGTCCAAGCTTGCTCGGCCCTGGCAGATGAACCTTAGGATTAAAGGGTGGGTTCAGTTTCGCGCATACTGCATCTCACCTAAAAAATCCATTGCGCAGGCTTGAAGGCTTTACCCACATGCAAAAAGTCCTGTAGCGACGGGCGAGGGTCGAAACGGTAGGTGAAAGGTGCACTGGGAGCCGCAGACCCAACCCTGCATGCAGGCGGTTCAGGATATTGGTCATTTGAGACTGACGGAGATGAGAGTCTCTTGGGGCAGCACCCTGAACGTCCAAGCAGCCTTTTCAAGGACAGCACTGCTTGCTCCACTCGGAGAGGGGCCTAGAAAAGGTGGCCTAAACAAAGCTCATCTCCACCTTCACCCGGTTGGTTAACCGCAGACCAACGGGCATCTTCTTCCAATGCGGTCGCACAAAGAGCAAAAGTCAAAGGCATGCACCTGCCTCCAAAGGTGTACCTAAATTAACTTTAGCATGTTGGAACATCAGAACCATGCTCGATTCTGCGGAGAGCGGTCGTCCTGAGCGACGTTCTGCCCTAATTGCCCATGAACTGGCCCGTCTCAACATTGACATAGCTGCTCTCAGTGAAGTTCGCCTTCACGAGGAAGGCAGCCTCAGAGAACATGGTGCCGGTTACACACTCTTTTGGTCAGGTAAGTCCAGAACTGAAAAACATCTCTCAGGTGTCGGCTTCATGATCAAAAACTCTATTGTCCCTAAACTCAAAAATCTGCCGACAGGTCACTCTGACCGCATTATCTCCCTACGCCTTCCACTAAACAACAAGCATCACGTTGTCATCTTTAGTATATATGCCCCAACTCTCCAAGCTGACCCTGCTGAAAAAGATAAATTTTACACTGACCTGCGCTGCCTTACCCAAAAGGTACCAGCAGATGATAAGATCATTATCCTTGGTGATTTCAACGCCAGAGTAGGTAAAAATTTTGAAGCATGGAAAGGAATATTAGGCAAGCATGGTGTTGGAAACTGCAACGATAATGGTCGACTTCTGCTAGAATTCTGTGCGGAGCAACGGTTTACCATCACCAATACTATCTTTCAGCAGAAAAATAGTCTGAAGACAACCTGGATGCACCCCAGGTCTAAGCACTGGCACCTCATTGATTATGTCTTGGTGCGACGGAGAGATGTCCGCGATGTCCTCCATACCCGCGTGATGCCCAGCGCAGAATGCCAAACAGACCATCGGCTTGTGCGCTGTAAACTCAACTTTATTCTCAAATTCAAACCCAAAAGGGGCAGTATCCCAAGGAGAAGACTCCAAGTCAACAATCTCCAATCAGCCAAAGTAAGAGAAAGATTCCAGGCAAACCTTCAAACTAAGCTTGATAACCATTCCACAGATTCTGCAGATTCCTCTCCTGAAACAATTTGGCATCATATTAAAAGCAGTATCCTGCAATCCTCTGAAGAATCCTTAGGGTTCTCCCTCAAGAAGAACAAGGACTGGTTTGATGATAATAATCAAGAAATCCAGGAATTGTTGAGGAAGAAGAGAACTGCCCACCAAGCACACCTTGCACTGCCATCCTGTCACGCAAGAAAAACAGCCTTTCGTCTTGCTTGCAGCAAGCTCCAACAGAAACTCCGTGACATCCAGAACAAGTGGTGGATCGATCTAGCTGCAAAAACTCAACTATGTGCAGATACAGGGGATCACAAAGGATTCTATGAGGCCCTGAAAACAGCATATGGGCCTACATACCAAGTCCAAAGCCCACTACTCAGTGCAGATGGTCAAACGCTTCTGACAGATAAAACCTCCATTCTGAATCGATGGTCTGAACACTTTCAGACTCTTTTCAGTACCAACCGTGTAGTCCAAGACTCAGCAATTCAGTCCATCACACAACAACCAGTGAAGTATGAATTGGATACTGCTCCCACTTTAGGAGAAACCCTCAAGGCCATACAGCAGGTGAAAATCGGCAAGGCAGCTGGGGTTGATGGAATCCCACCTGAAGTCTGGAAACATGGGGGCCTTGCACTCCATGCTAAATTTCATGAGCTTGTGGTGCGCTGTTGGGAACTAGGCGAACTACCATCAGACCTTCGTGATGCAGTCATCATCACCTTGTATAAGAAGAAAGGTACTAAATCAGACTGCTCAAATTACCGTGGTATTACTCTGCTCTCCATTGCTGGCAAAATCTTGGCAAGAATACTCCTGAACAGACTAATACCTGCTATAGCAGAAGATATTCTACCTGAAAGTCAGTGTGGCTTCAGAGCCAACAGGAGCACCACAGACATGATATTTGTTCTCAGACAACTGCAAGAAAAGTGTAGGGAACAGAACAAAGGTCTCTATGTAACCTTTGTCGACCTCACCAAGGCTTTCGATACTGTGAGCAGAAAAGGTCTTTGGCAGATTTTGGAACGTTTAGGTTGTCCCCCCAAGTTCCTTAAAATGATCATCTCACTTCATGAGGATCAGCACGGCCAAGTCAGATATGGCAACTCACTTTCTGAGCCCTTTCTAATAAAGAACGGTGTGAAACAAGGCTGTGTTCTCGCTCCTACCCTATTCACAGTCTTTTTCAGTATGATGCTCCAAAGGGCCACGGCAGACCTTGATGATCAGGACGGTATCTACATTCGATATCGTACTGATGGAAGCCTATTCAACCTAAGGCGACTGAAGGCCCATACTAAGACCCTAAACCATCTTGTCCGGGAGCTGCTTTACGCTGATGACGCCGCCCTTGTTGCCCACACAGAAGCAGCTCTGCAGCGTTTAACTTCCTGCTTTGCAGATGCTGCTGAGCTCTTTGGGCTGGAAGTCAGCTTAAAGAAGACAGAAGTTCTCCATCAGCCTGCACCTCAGGAAGTCTTCCATCATCCCCACATCACCATTGGCCAGTCAGAACTCAAATCAGCCCAACAGTTTAATTACCTAGGCAGCCTCATCTCCTCGGATGGTAAGATTGACGGGGAGATAGACAATAGGTTAGCGAAGGCATATAGTGCTTTTGGAAAACTCCATAAAAGAGTATGGCGTAATAAACACTTGAAGAAAAGTACCAAGATCAGTGTTTACAGAGCCATTGTGCTGTCTACTCTTTTATATGGTTCCGAATCATGGGTCATCTACCGCCACCACCTGCGTCTCCTAGAACGCTTCCATCAACGCTGCCTCCGTACAATCCTAAACATCCACTGGTCAGATTATGTGACCAATACATCTGTTCTTGAACAGGCAGCAATCACAAGTATTGAGGCCATGTTACTGAGAACGCAACTGCGATGGGCAGGGCACGTCTCCAGGATGAAGGACCACCGCCTCCCTAAGATCCTGCTTTATGGTGAACTTGCCACCGGCTGCCGCAAGAGAGGAGCTCCGAAGAAAAGATACAAGGACTCCCTGAAGCAACAACTCAGCCTCGGGCATATTGACCACCATAACTGGTCCACTCTGGCCTCCAATCGGGAGGCCTGGAGACACACCATTTATAACGCTGCTGATGCTTTTGAGAAAGCACGCAGGATCACCCTTGAGGAGAAAAGACAACGCAGAAAGAATCGTGCCTTGCAGAATATACCATCTAAGGAGTCTTTCTGCTGTGTCTTTTGCAACCGGACTTGCCTCTCTCGTATTGGCCTTTTTAGCCACCAACGCGCTTGCAAGAAAAGTGGGTAGAGCCCTTCCCAAATCTTCGTTCGCGAAGCCTAGCCATGAAAATATCATTCCTGCAGATCTTATCTGAAGACCCTCTAATTTAGCAAGA
>NW_020905085.1:0-1807 GCF_003984885.1 Neopelma chrysocephalum | reverse complement strand
AGCCCCCAATCCTGAGGCCAGCCTGCCTCCCTGCCCCACAAGGCACCGTGGCTCTGTCACCTGGGCCCTGCAGATGCCCAGGCCACAGCGCTGTGTCCCAGATCCCCCTGAGCCAGAGTTCTGACTCCACAGAGCTGCTCGCACCATGTGGAGGACGCTCATCTCCTCCAGAAGGACTATGGAGCCGGTGCTGCAGATCCTCTTCCTTGTGCTGGAATTCTGGCCAGCGCACAGGACACGCACCTCGGATGGGGATGAGAGCGATGTCTTTGCCCTGGCTGTGAGTTTATTGAGCTGGCCTCTGCTCACCCCCAGCTTTCCTCTGTGATGCCTTTCCATCCTCCCTCACCACTGCTTCTCCCTGCTCCAGGCACTGGGCTGCAACCCTGGCTTAGGGGCAAGTTCAGGGCCACCAGGCGGGGGGATCCCCCTGTGTCTCCCCTGGCCTCTCCCTGCCACGCTGGGGCCCTGCCACATGGACATCTGGGCCCTGAGAGCTGTCTCTGGGTGCTTTGTCTTTGGCAGGCAACTGTGGCACTCTGGGAGATCCTCCAGCTGCCCTGGTGCCCAAGGGGCGTGAAGAAAAATTTCCCCCGCCTCCTTCTGACTCTGCTCTTCCAAGTTTTCATCAGCACAGAGGAGATGTCAGAGGAGGTCGAGACCTTCTGGGGGAGATGCCGGGAGCAGCGCAGCCTTACCCCCAACCCCAACAGGTGCTCCATCCCAGTCCTCTCTCCCTGCCATGCCCTCGGGGCTGGGGCCAGGGCTCTGCGCCTGACCTGGGCTGTGCTCTGCACACAGGTTTGCAGTGCAGACCGTGAAAGCCCTGCTGCGCCAGCTGCTGGATGAGGACGTGGTGATGGTGATCCATCGCAAGTGTGGCTGGGACATGCTCCTCAAGGCTGACACCCACCACTATGCAGTGGGTCTGCTGGCCAGGTGAGAGCCCTTTCTCCCCACTGCCCCCGGCATTCCTGCCCTGTGCACAGGCCACCCCACACAGTGCCCGTGCTCCTGGGCCAGAGGGCCTTGGCAGCCAGGGATGGCTGAGCAGAGTGGCAAAGGCGGAGAGGGGCGGCTGCACAGGAGGAGCCACCTCCCAAAGCGCCCATGTCCCCTCCCGGGCTGGTGGCCAAAGACCAGGCCTGTGTGAGTCAGTCCCAGGAGAGCTTTGCCCACCTGGCTCAGGGTCTCTGGTGCCTTTATTCCCCCTTGCAGGGAGCTGTGCCGTGTCTCCCACTCCTTCTGCCGCAGCATCACCATCAACCTGCTCTCACGGCTCAGCAGGGAAGAGCCCCTGTGGGAACTGCCTGCCCTGGCGTTCCTGGTGGAGGTGAGCCTGATGGCGAGCGCTGCCTGGCCCAGCTGCCTCCCCCTCTCTGCCCTCTCACAGCCGCAGCCACCTGGGACGGTGCCTGCACCCTGTGCTGCTGCCTGGGCCCAGCCCCGGGCGGGTCCGGGCTCCTGCCGGCCGGGCACCCCGTCACTGCTCCCTGCCTTTCAGGTGCTGCACTGCCTGAACCCCAGACAACGTGGGCTCAGAGTCCTGCAGATTATTTCAAGGCACCTGCAGAGGGAGTGCCCCGAGAGGCGTCGCCTGGCGCTCCGAGGCCTGGTGGTGATCAGCAAGGCTCCCGCACTGGTGAGCAGGGGGCAGGGGCTGAAGCCGGGCCGGCAGCGTGCGGCTGTGCAAGGCAGTAGCTTGGCCTTGGCTGGCCTTTGGCAGCTGTGCCAGCTGCTCCCAGTTCTCCTCCTCCCCATTCAGCTGCCCAACTCCTTTGGGACGCGCCTTTGGCCTCTGGGCCCC
>NW_020905084.1:0-320 GCF_003984885.1 Neopelma chrysocephalum | reverse complement strand
AGCACAGCCCAGGTCAGGCGCAGAGCCCTGGCCCCAGCCCCGAGGGCATGGCAGGGAGAGAGGACTGGGATGGAGCACCTGTTGGGGTTGGGGGTAAGGCTGCGCTGCTCCCGGCATCACCCCCAGAAGGTCTCGACCTCCTCTGACATCTCCTCTGTGCTGATGAAAACTTGGAAGAGCAGAGTCAGAAGGAGGCGGGGGAAATTTTTCTTCACGCCCCTTGGGCACCAGGGCAGCTGGAGGATCTCCCAGAGTGCCACAGTTGCCTGCCAAAGACAAAGCACCCAGAGACAGCTCTCAGGGCCCAGATGTCCATGTGG
>NW_020905083.1:0-456 GCF_003984885.1 Neopelma chrysocephalum | reverse complement strand
GGAGCTGCTCCATCCCTCTGATCATCTTGGTGCCTCCTCTGGACTCACTCCAGCAGCTCCATGTCCTTTCTGTGCTGAGGAAATAAAAATAATAATAATAATATTAATCATCATCATCAGCTCCATGTCCTTTCTGTGCTGAGGAAATAATAATAATAATAATAATAATCTCCATGTCCTTTCTGTGCTGAGGAAATAAAAATAAAAATAATAATAATAATAATAATAATATTAATCATCATCATCATCATCCCCATGTCCTTTCTGTGCTGAGGAAATAAAAATAAAAATAATAATAATAATAATAATATTAATCATCATCATCATCATCCCCATGTCCTTTCTGTGCTGAGGAAATAAAAATAATAATAATAATAATCCCCATGTCCTTTCTGTGCTGAGGAAATAAAAATAATAATAATAATAATAATCTCCATGTCCTTTCTGTGCTGAGGA
>NW_020905082.1:0-394 GCF_003984885.1 Neopelma chrysocephalum | reverse complement strand
AACAAGAGAGGCAGATCTGTAGTCCAGATGGCTTCCCCAAAGACTGGTTTTCTACAGTCCTTTGAAGAGTTACATTGACAGGAAACTGGGAGAAAGAGGGAGAAACATTGTGAGGAGACAGAAAAGAACAGGTAGCAAGGCAAGTGTTTGTCGTCTAGGAACATTAGCACAGCCCTATCAGGCAAGAAATGCAGAAGACATACTCAGTTTCTCCAGGCTGTCTTCCTCTGCCCTCTTTTGCTGCCAGTTGGTGCTGCTGGAGGAACTGCTGGAAGTGCTCATGTAGGGGATCTCAGGTGTGGGAGTGTTGTCTTTGTCAGCGGCTTCCGGTGCAGCGGCTTCCAGGACAGTGGAAGATTTTGTTCCAGAGCATGTATTGGTCTGTGACAAGAAA
>NW_020905081.1:0-401 GCF_003984885.1 Neopelma chrysocephalum | reverse complement strand
CGCCATCGCCTATTTATCTAACTCGGGATAAGAACTGTTTCCAGCCGGCACAGTGGAGGGTGGCTGCCCAATTTGGGGTGGGGGGAGGCGGAGGGCTGAGGGGAGGAAGGAAGGGGGAGTGTGCGGCTGGAAACAGTTCTTATCCCGAGTTAGATAAATAGGCGATGGCGGAGATGCGTGTGCGGGGTGGGGGTCACCGGAGAGAGCAGGGAGGGGGGTGGGGGGTCTGTGGAGCGGTGGGGAGGGGTGTCCACACTTCCACCCGCCTTAGACATTATTTCTTCACCTCCCCCCCTCATTATTATTATTATTATTAATTCCTTTTTTCCTTTTTTTTCCTTTTTTTTTTCTGTTTTTTTTTTTTTTTTTCTTTTTTAAAGTAGCCAAACATTGTGCCAGTG
>NW_020905080.1:0-1681 GCF_003984885.1 Neopelma chrysocephalum | reverse complement strand
GGGCGACTTGGTCGCCCCCATTCTCCCCTTAATAATCGCGGTTTTCCGCCATGGCTCTGGGAAGCCCGGTTTCGGACCCCCGGGGCCGCTGTGGGCGGGGCCGCTGGCTGAGTCGGACAGCTTGGACTCTCTATCCCGACAGGGGAGGGGGCGGCTCGGACAGGAATGGTCCTGCCCCGGCCCGCCCCCGAGCCTGCACCGCCTCCTAAATTGGCACTGCCTTACCGACATGGGCTTCTGTCTCGCAGTTGTTGCTATAGCAACAGAGTCCAGAAGCGGCCGAAAACTGGGAAAGATACTTTTTGCAACAACGAGAAAGTGTGGCCCTGTCCCCGCAGTGAAGTGGGTTCCCAAAGAGAGCCCGACAGAAATAGACACAGTATGGAAGGCTGATCGCTGTAGCCCCTCCCCTCGCCTGTTAGACTGGCTAACACGGAAAGGGGGGGAAAAGAAGAACTAGCTATATTAGCCCCTGTGTTTCAGACCTATTTCAGGCTCACAAGCTCTGAATATTCCTGCCCTCCTGTGCCCTGACTGAATTTCAGGGAACTGTGGCAAAATTTAAAAGAGAGATCACTATTTTGCTTTGAGTGAGAACTAACAATGTATCAGAAATTGACTATTTACAGGTAGTCTGTTCCAGCAAACAGACCTGAAAAGCAGTACCACCGAAATTCAAACTGAAAGCCATGAGAACACCTTCTTGCAGAAGTAGACAAATGTCTCAACTGCAAATGAAATACATCAAAACCAAAGAGTGAATAAAGAAGCCAAAGAGCCTTCTGACACAATTGAAGATCAATTTGGATTAAAGGTGGTACATGTACATATATTGTAATTTGTACCTGTTTTACTGTTTTAGTATTTCTATATTATTTTAAGTTTCTCTTGTTGTTAGCTTAATTGCAAAATTGAAAACCTGTATTGCCTTTGCTTTTACCACATGAATTGCTTTAAAGCTTGCAATGTTTATGCTTGCACATATCTTGTTCCAGCAGCAATTTGTAAACATCTATGTCTCTTAGGCTACTGCAGATTGAAGGAAGAATTCCTCTTGTAAAAAACAGTTTGATAAAGACCCATAAAATTTTCATGTGAATTGTAGAATTTGCTTATGTTTTTAAGATGTTTTCATATCTAGTGTCATCTGGGAACATACGTAAACCCGAATTACATAGAAGAAGTCCTGCACTAAGACCAAGGACAGACAAAAAGTGACTTCAGTGCTGAGGCAGCACTACAACAACACTAGTTCTATGGACTCTCCTAATAAACCTCTAAAAACCTGGCTTGCACCATTGCCTGCAATCTTTGAGACGACCTGGTAACATCAGTTGTTGGAATAATTGGTTAAGTTGCTTAAGTAGTTTGCTAAAATTGCTTTCTGGCTTTATTATTTCATTAGTATCTGTAATATCTGTAAATGCACCGATTTTAACAGGTGTAGAAGCTTTTATCCATGGAGGCAAGAGGCCCCTGTATGACCACTCCATGAGGTAAAGATGATTAACCGCAGTCTGGGACAGGTTGGAACAGGACAACCTGCCCCCGGTAAGGCCTAAAATTTGTCCAGAGAGTATAAACTCTCTGTGGTGAGCGACTGGCACTGCCAGGGTGCTGTTTGCATCCAGACACAGTCTGCCTCAGGTAAGCTCTTGACTGGCCTATTAGATCTGTGACT
>NW_020905079.1:0-338 GCF_003984885.1 Neopelma chrysocephalum | reverse complement strand
ATGTGTGGTGTTAGAAAAGCAGGCTGAGTTCTGGGCTGGTTGTAGAAAGAGAAAGAAGCCCAGAGGCCAGTGCAAGCAGGCAGCCCTCAGCTTGCACATCATGTTCCCTCCCTGCAGGTTCCTGTCCTTGAGCCCAGGCCCTGAGGTGAGGCTGAGAAGTGGCGCGGAGGTGAGCCCAGAGCTGTCCCTGAGGTGAGCCTGAGAATAAGTGCAAGGCAGAGGTGCTGCTGAGGAAGGAGAGCCCCGTGGTGGGGAAGAAACAAAGGTGCTCATCCCGAAGAAGGTGCTGTGTCCATCCCCTGTGTGCCAGGTGAGCTGGGGCTTTGCTGCAGAGCTGC
>NW_020905078.1:0-915 GCF_003984885.1 Neopelma chrysocephalum | reverse complement strand
GAGCCATCCCAGAGCTTCCTGGGGCCTTGGCAAAGGCAGACATGGAACCAGTCTGCAAACAGGGCAGCAAGGAGGGTTGGCAGAGTTCCAGACTGCTCAGGTTGGGAAGGGGATATGTATGGCAAGTCCTCCTACAGCCTTTCGTAGGCATTGGAAGGACAAGGCAGGGATTGTAGAACCCCTGGAGGAGGGAATAGAAGAGAATGTTTTGTGCCCAGACTTGATCAAGGCCCTTGACATGCTCTACTGTGGCCTATTAGAGCCAGACTGGTGAGAGCTGGATAGAAGAAGTGGAAGATATGGTGGGTGGGAAGTTACTGAATGAAGAGTGTCAAATAAAATCCATGGTACAAAGTCCTCTTGGCAGCAACTTCCTGGTGAAATCCCTCAGTGACCAGCCCTTGAACACCACTATAGAACATCTTTATTGTCTCTCTATGTAATGGGCCAAAATGTATTTTCAAGTCCTTTGTGGATGATGCCAAATTTCAGGGAGCCCTTGAGCAACCTGTCCTGGTTTAAAGACACATTTTGGGGCAGGAACTCCAATGAAATGAATTCACTCTCCTTTTGTTCCCCACCAATACAGGGAGACAAAATACAAGGAGGTATAAGTGAAAAAATAACAGTTTACTGACAATATAGCAGCAAAAACCAGCAATACCAACAGAACAGTTCAAAGCAACAGAATGGACAGAAATTGCCTCCTCTCTCCCCCCTGCACCAACTCCCTTTTGTAAACAGATAAAACCAGGGATCAACACGTGCCTCCCTTCCCCCTTTTCCCCCTGAATGAACAAAGAACAAAAAACAAAACCAGGGGAAAGAGGAGCAAAGCAAAATCTGGGAAACTCTCTGGTCTGAGATCAGTTGTGCTGCCCAAGAACACGCTGATTCCAGAGGTGTCCAAGCGGG
>NW_020905077.1:0-388 GCF_003984885.1 Neopelma chrysocephalum | reverse complement strand
TTAAACTTTGAATCCACACAACCCACGACAGCAAAACACAAACAAAATACACACTAGGATTCAAACTCGTTACCTTAAGATTACAAAGGTGTTACTGTAACCTCTCAACTACCAGGCCTGCTTTGACAAGAGACTAAACATTTCTACTGAATTCAGGAGTAGAATTGATATAGGGAGCATGGAATGGGGTAAGAGGGTTGAGGAATATGTAAAGTACTTGTGCTAAAGGATGAGGAATATAATACAGCTACTTCTAAAATCTACTTCTACTATAATTACATATAAAGCTTATAAAAATCAGAAAAATAAAAAAAAAAAAACTAAAAGGGTCTTAAGGCATCAGATTATGCCAACACATTCAGTTTAGAGGAATTACAGAGGTGTGACT
>NW_020905076.1:0-644 GCF_003984885.1 Neopelma chrysocephalum | reverse complement strand
GTTCGAGCAGCTCTTTTTACCATCTCCTTCTCTGTTTGATCTAATAAAGTGTCCATCATAACTTCCAGGTCATACCAGTCAGGGTTCTGAGTTTTGATTGCTCTCTGGACATAGTTTGTTACTCTCTCTGGGTTATCTCTATATGCCCCTACAGAATCCTTCCATTGCTGTAACTCAACCAGTGAGAAAGGAACTTAAATAGAACTTTAAATAAAATTTGTGGGACAGGAGCAGCCTTAACTCGATCTTTCTTCTTCCCCTTTTAAAAAGCCATTTCTGATTTTTCTGTCTCTTTTGAGCCTTCGTTTTTCTTATCTCCCCCTCCCAATCCAGGGCATGTTAATAGAAACATAAACAACTCTGCATACTGGATTTCTTCCCATTTCTGTTCTACATTGAAAAGCAAAATTAATTGCAACACTGTGTCTAGTTCAAAAGAACCAAATTCCAGCCAAGTCACTCCTCTCATTTGTCCAAACAAGGGCCAAGCATCAACAGACAGCCTACAAAGTTCTTCCTTTTTTAAAGTTGTCTCAGAACCAGTCAAAGTTTTCCAGTGTTTCAAAACCAAACTCAGGGGGAGATTCCTTAGGAATCTTAAACTTTGAATCCACACAACCCACGACAGCAAAACACAAACAAAA
>NW_020905075.1:0-466 GCF_003984885.1 Neopelma chrysocephalum | reverse complement strand
GTGTAGGGCCGTTCCCCAGTGTGGATCACCTCGTGTCGGACTAGGTTGGACCTCTGGTTGAAGCTCTTCCCACATTCCCTACACGTGTAGGGTCGTTCCCCACTATGGATCATCTGGTGTTGGAGCAGGTGGGAGCTCTCCCTGAAGCTCTTCCCACACTCCCCACACGTGTAGGGCCGTTCCCCAGTGTGGATGTGCTGGTGCCTGAGGAGGTTGGTGCTGTTGCTGAAGCTCTTCCCACATTCCAAGCACTTGTAGGGCTTTTCCCTGCTGGGAGGCTGCTCAGGGACCACCAGCTCGCAGCTCCGGCTCAAGCTCCGGCCGCCTTCCCGGCACACGCTGCCTCTTTCCTCCTCACAGCCCCCTGGGCTGGCTTTGGAGCCCCTCCTCCGGGGGCATCTCCGGCCCTTTTCCTCCCCGCTGCCTTCCTGCGCCGTGGAGCCCTTCAAAACGGCCTCTCCCACCA
>NW_020905074.1:0-515 GCF_003984885.1 Neopelma chrysocephalum | reverse complement strand
AGGTTGCCAGCACAGATTTCCCTGCAAAGTCTGCAGTGAGTCAAGCTATGGAGAGGAGATTGTGCCCCATGGATGGGATTGCAGAGGGTCCCTCAGGTCGCCAGCATCAATCAGCAACCACGAATAGACACAAAAGGCCACCCCGAAAGATTTCTGGGGCAGTGTCCTGTAGGGAGGGGACAGTGTCACCCCACCAGGGCAGGGCTGGCAAGTGGGAGGCTGCTCCAGGGCTCTGCAAGAGGCCTCGTGCTCTGCTCAGCCCCAGCACTGGCTGCTACCAACACCCCCGGCTGCCCCCGGCCCTGGGCAGCTCTGCTGCCACAGGCTGTGCCCTCACCGTGGCCCTGCAATGGCCCTGCCTGTCCCTCACCCGTGGCCCTGCCCGTGGCCCTGTCCCTTGGCTCTCTCTCTGCCAGCTGAGTGTGGGGCACACGGGCTGGGGGTCCCTCCCAAGCCCCCCGGGCAGCCGGCGTTGGCTGGGGGGATGTGAGGGCTGGGCCTGCTCAGCACAGCCC
>NW_020905073.1:0-351 GCF_003984885.1 Neopelma chrysocephalum | reverse complement strand
CTGCTAAATGTCCAAATGAATGAAACACAGTGAGCCACAAAGTGGCCCACCCTGCACACTTGGCACGGGCGCGCTCCGGGCACGGCAGCGGCGGGCGGGGACCAAAAGCTCACCCGTGCCTGATCAAGGGCTCAAAGCCCCGCCCTCAGCTCATGAATATGCATCAGGGCGGGACATTTGCATCCCCCGGGACGGCCCATTGGTGGGGCAGCAGCCAATCAGGCGGCAGGGGCGTGGGGACAGCAGGCAGAGGGTGGGGGTGGGGCAGCGGCCTTGGAACAAAGCCTTGGAAATCTTTTATCCATGCACGGGATGACTGGAACCATCACTTACATCGGGGTTATCTCTACG
>NW_020905072.1:0-432 GCF_003984885.1 Neopelma chrysocephalum | reverse complement strand
TGCTGGGGAGCCATGTCCATCAGCACTGTGGTGTCACTGCCATGTTCTCCCTCCTCTGGAAAGGAGTGCTGTAGGGAAGGCTCAAGGGTCATAGGACAAGACAGGGCTGCAACCAGAGAGGGGCTGCAGGAAAGAAATCCCACTGCCCCAGCACGCACAGACACGCAGCCAGCACTGCAACAAGGAGGGACGAGGCTGCGCTGGCAGGAAATCTGGGGGAGATGGGCTGTGCCAAACTTCGGGACGTTCCCTTTGTGATGGTGAGCGTTTTCACTAACAATTATTACCCTGCCATGAAGGATGGCAGCCCACATAGTTAGAGCATTCCCCTGCCAGCCCCTCTACTATAGCTGGGAAAGCTCTACAAGGTGTAAGGACTTTTACAGGCACTGGGATCCGCGTTAGCAGCCGGCACCATTGCCCAGGAAAAAA
>NW_020905071.1:0-356 GCF_003984885.1 Neopelma chrysocephalum | reverse complement strand
TTGTAGTTTGTGAGGAGGTTCATCTTGCTATTTCTAAGAGGTTTTTTGCCTGAATCTTGTTGGTTTGGAATTTCTGGGCTGAATCTTTGTGTTTTGGAGGTTTTTATGGTCACAGGATGCCCGGTGAGTTCTAGAGATGGACTTGGGCAGGAGGAACCCCCAAGCCATCGAGCTCAGCCCTTGTTTTCCCCCCATCAGGATTTGTCCTTCCCAAAACTTGGGCGGATGGAGGAGGAGGCTGCGAGGAAGAGGAAGATGCCTTGGGCCCCCCAGGCAGGTGAGGAGGAAGTCAGTGGCCCTTTGGGCGGATGTTGTGCTGGCTCTGGCAGCCGAGCATGGCCCCCGGGTGCAGGACA
>NW_020905070.1:0-670 GCF_003984885.1 Neopelma chrysocephalum | reverse complement strand
ACTGGATGGGTGTAACCCATCCAGTGATGAATTGGTCCCAGCCGTTCCAACCAGGACACCCATTGATCCCCATTGTTTAATGGGTAGACCTGATGTCTCATCCCCATAGATTTTAATGGATAGACCTGATAGCTCATTGATCCCCTTTAGTTTAATGGGTAGACCTGATGTCCTATTTGCCCCAGGTAGACCTGGTCTCATTTATCCCTATTGCCTTTAATGGGTAGACCTGATATCCCATTTGCCCCACTGAGTGTAATGGGTAGACCTGATTTCCCATTGTCCCTATTACATTTAATGGGTAGACCTGTTGTCTCATATCCATTGACATTTAATGGGTAGACCTGATAGCTCATTGATCCCCATTGACTTTAATAGGTAGACCTGATACCCATTAACCCCGATTGACTTTAGTGGGTAGACCTGATAGCCTATTAACTTCCAGACTTTTAATTGGTAGATCTGATGTCCAGTTTGCCCCATTTTATCCAAAGGGTAGACCTGATGCCCTATTTGCCCCATTGACTCCAATGGGTAGACCTGATGGCTCATTTATCTCCATTGACTTTAATGAGTAGACCTGATGTCCCATTTGCCCCATTGACTCCAACGGGTAGACCTGATGACCTGGATTTTTGGGGTGCCTCTTTGTCAACTCCTCCAAAACATT
>NW_020905069.1:0-302 GCF_003984885.1 Neopelma chrysocephalum | reverse complement strand
GAATGCTGATGCAATTATATGTGCAAAGCTACGTGCTTGCTTTTACTCTTGACATTTAGACCTCTGCTTCACATTCTCTTCTCTCCTACAGACTGGGACAGTTCATTTCAGTTGCATTTTCCAACTACTGACATCCATGTTCATTCCTAAATTCACTTCATATGCTTCCAAATCCTTAGGACAACATTTAGTTTAGACAAACCAAGAAAACTCTGGAGTGATTCCACTGACCTAAATGTAATTACTCAGTGCTGAATTAAAGGCACAGGCGCGTAACTTAAGACCCATGTGTTTGGAGTAAC
>NW_020905068.1:0-856 GCF_003984885.1 Neopelma chrysocephalum | reverse complement strand
CACACAGCTGAAGGAAATCATGATGTTCCTTCTCTCAGCTGGGCACAGACACTTCTTTCAGCACTGTCATTTCTCCAAACAGACACAGAGTTAAGTTCGAGAGTCTCCTTTTCATGTCCCATCATTAGACAGGAAACCCAGACAGTGCCCAGGAGGGATCTTCTTCACCTGCACTGAGGGAAGGGACTCAGCTGAGTCAACAGAGGTGTCTCCTTGTGGCTCTGCAGACCTGGGGCCACAAGGACACACAGCTCCCTCCACAACCCCCATGGGCTGGGATTCCTCCTGCCGTAGCTCAGTGGGCCCAAAACAGGCCCCTGCAGGTGACTCCTTGTCCCAGCTGCCATGGAAATGAAGGAAGACCAAAGCCAGGAGTGACCTGCTGGGACACAAACCCCTGGCTCCTTCTGAGGGGTCAGAGGTGACCGAGATTCCTGCTGGGAACTGCAGGCTCCAATGGAGCAGTTCCTAGGGACAGGGCAGCAGCTGTGGGATCTTGGAGGCTGCTGGGACATTGCTTTGGCCAACTTCAGTGGCAGAAGGGGCCCACATGTAGGACAGGGGAACCTGTCACTGTTTCTTCTGTCCAGGGCAGCCTGTAGAGGTTTTCAGGTGACCAAATGGAGTCAGGTGGCACAGGGAGAGAGGTCTCTCTCCTCTTCTTTATCAGGGTATTTTCTACATGTCCTCAGAGTACAATGGCTCAGTGGTCTCCTGGACATCCCTTCACTGCTGAACCTCATTCAGGGCAGCTGAGCCTGGATTGAATAGCCAAAGAGGGGCCTGTAGTGCCAGGGGAGGTGCCAGGGCTCTGCAGCACAAGTGCAGCAGCTGCCATGGACAGCACAGGGCCTGT
>NW_020905067.1:0-456 GCF_003984885.1 Neopelma chrysocephalum | reverse complement strand
TGCCACTCTCTCCTCATCAGTGAGTGTCATTTTTCCTGCAGTTTTTTCCCAGCCACCTTCCTCAGCACAATGATGATCAAGTAGGACTCCAGGGCTTTCTCCCAAGGGATATCCAAGATGTATCTCCTGTGCAGCAGAGCAGGTGAGAGCCTGACAAGAGCAGGGAGATTTGGGCCAGGCGAGGTTTGCTGGAGCTGAGCTCAGACCCCAAGCAAGAAAGCCCAGCCCTTCCAACCAGCTGTGGGACAAGGAGGAGGCCGTGAGGCTGCTGCTGATGGGGCTGCTCTGCTCTTTCCAGAGCTGCTGCATCTGTGGCCAGAGCGGGGCCACCATCTCCTGCTGTGATGGCGCAGGGAGAAGAGCAGGGACACCCTGCACCTGCCCAGGGCAGAGGGAGCTCATCAGTTTTCCTTTTCCCATCAGACCATCATGGGAGGGCATTAATGCATTCGCCGA
>NW_020905066.1:0-2953 GCF_003984885.1 Neopelma chrysocephalum | reverse complement strand
AGGTCGACAAAGGTTACATAGAGACCTTTGTTCTGTTCCCTACACTTTTCTTGCAGTTGTCTGAGAACAAATATCATGTCTGTGGTGCTCCTGTTGGCTCTGAAGCCACACTGACTTTCAGGTAGAATATCTTCTGCTATAGCAGGCATTAGTCTGTTCAGGAGTATTCTTGCCAAGATTTTGCCAGCAATGGAGAGCAGAGTAATACCACGGTAATTTGAGCAGTCTGATTTAGTACCTTTCTTCTTATACAAGGTGATGATGACTGCATCACGAAGGTCTGATGGTAATTCGCCTAGTTCCCAACAGCGCACCACAAGCTCATGAAATTTAGCATGGAGTGCAAGGCCCCCATGTTTCCAGACTTCAGGTGGGATTCCATCAACCCCAGCTGCCTTGCCAATTTTCACCTGTCGTATGGCCTTGAGGGTTTCTCCTAAAGTGGGAGCAGTATCCAATTCATACTTCACTGGTTGTTGTGTGATGGACTGAATTGCTGAGTCTTGGACTACACGGTTGGTACTGAAAAGAGTCTGAAAGTGTTCAGACCATCGATTCAGAATGGAGGTTTTATCTGTCAGAAGCGTTTGACCATCTGCACTGAGTAGTGGGCTTTGGACTTGGTATGTAGGCCCGTATGCTGTTTTCAGGGCCTCATAGAATCCTTTGTGATCCCCTGTATCTGCACATAGTTGAGTTTTTGCAGCTAGATCGATCCACCACTTGTTCTGGATGTCACGGAGTTTCTGTTGGAGCTTGCTGCAAGCAAGACGAAAGGCTGTTTTTCTAGCGTGACAGGAAGGCAGTGCAAGGTGTGCTTGGTGGGCGGTTCTCTTCTTCCTCAACAATTCCTGGATTTCATGATTATTATCATCAAACCAGTCCTTGTTCTTCTTGAGGGAGAACCCTAAGGATTCTTCAGAGGATTGCAGGATACTGCTTTTAATATGATGCCAAATTGTTTCAGGAGAGGAATCTGCAGAATCTGTGGAATGGTTATCAAGCTTAGTTTGAAGGTTTGCCTGGAATCTTTCTCTTACTTTGGCTGATTGGAGATTGTTGACTTGGAGTCTTCTCCTTGGGATACTGCCCCTTTTGGGTTTGAATTTGAGAATAAAGTTGAGTTTACAGCGCACAAGCCGATGGTCTGTTTGGCATTCTGCGCTGGGCATCACGCGGGTATGGAGGACATCGCGGACATCTCTCCGTCGCACCAAGACATAATCAATGAGGTGCCAATGCTTAGACCTGGGGTGCATCCAGGTTGTCTTCAGACTATTTTTCTGCTGAAAGATAGTATTGGTGATGGTAAACTGTTGCTCCGCACAGAATTCTAGCAGAAGTCGACCATTATCGTTGCAGTTTCCAACACCATGCTTGCCTAATATTCCTTTCCATGCTTCAAAATTTTTACCTACTCTGGCGTTGAAATCACCAAGGATAATGATCTTATCATCTGCTGGTACCTTTTGGGTAAGGCAGCGCAGGTCAGTGTAAAATTTATCTTTTTCAGCAGGGTCAGCTTGGAGAGTTGGGGCATATATACTAAAGATGACAACGTGATGCTTGTTGTTTAGTGGAAGGCGTAGGGAGATAATGCGATCAGAGTGACCTGTCGGCAGATTTTCGAGTTTAGGGACAATAGAGTTTTTGATCATGAAGCCGACACCTGAGAGATGTTTTTCAGTTCTGGACTTACCTGACCAAAAGAGTGTGTAACCAGCACCATGTTCTCTGAGGCTGCCTTCCTCGTGAAGGCGAACTTCACTGAGAGCAGCAATGTCAATGTTGAGACGGGCCAGTTCATGGGCAATTAGGGCAGAACGTCGCTCAGGACGACCGCTCTCCGCAGAATCGAGCATGGTTCTGATGTTCCAACATGCTAAAGTTAATTTAGGTACACCTTTGGAGGCAGGTGCATGCCTTTGACTTTTGCTCTTTGTGCGACCGCATTGGAAGAAGATGCCCGTTGGTCTGCGGTTAACCAACCGGGTGAAGGTGGAGATGAGCTTTGTTTAGGCCACCTTTTCTAGGCCCCTCTCCGAGTGGAGCAAGCAGTGCTGTCCTTGAAAAGGCTGCTTGGACGTTCAGGGTGCTGCCCCAAGAGACTCTCATCTCCGTCAGTCTCAAATGACCAATATCCTGAACCGCCTGCATGCAGGGTTGGGTCTGCGGCTCCCAGTGCACCTTTCACCTACCGTTTCGACCCTCGCCCGTCGCTACAGGACTTTTTGCATGTGGGTAAAGCCTTCAAGCCTGCGCAATGGATTTTTTAGGTGAGATGCAGTATGCGCGAAACTGAACCCACCCTTTAATCCTAAGGTTCATCTGCCAGGGCCGAGCAAGCTTGGACAGTGGCAGCGAGGTCCTCAGGACGTAGGTTTGATTAGAGTGACCTTCTCTTAGATGGATGGCCTTCCAGGGCTAAGCGAGCTCCATCTACCCGGGTTTGAGATTAGAGTTGTCCTTCTCCTAGGATGACTGCCAGAAGGCTAACGAGCTCATCCTGCCCAAGAACGTAGTGTATCTGGTCCTACGGTTTTGACCTGTCTGGCATGGGTGACCCTACTGAAGGCATGAACCAACACCAGCATAGCTCGCAACCATATAGGGGTACACAGGCTACATACCTGTTACCACAATTTCGGCAAGTCTTACATTTCCTACTTTACTAACACATACCTATACACAATCTCAAGGAGAAATCCAGGAACAACCCTTTGACCTATCCACACTTTCAGGACATAACAGAGCAAAGCAAATATATCCAGAACATGATGAACCTGGGCAGTAGCCACAGGTAAACTAAAAACAGACAGACAAACAAAACAAACCAACGGTTCTGGCCCCTGTACCCATCCAAGGCTGGGGTGCCTTACAAGGTCCCAGCCTAGCTGGGACACCCGTCACTCTAAAGGAACCCCATTATCCACCCTGACCATGTCCTTCCTCC
>NW_020905065.1:0-1731 GCF_003984885.1 Neopelma chrysocephalum | reverse complement strand
AAGTGTAGGGAACAGAACAAAGGTCTCTATGTAACCTTTGTCGACCTCACCAAGGCTTTCGATACTGTGAGCAGAAAAGGTCTTTGGCAGATTTTGGAACGTTTAGGTTGTCCCCCCAAGTTCCTTAAAATGATCATCTCACTTCATGAGGATCAGCACGGCCAAGTCAGATATGGCAACTCACTTTCTGAGCCCTTTCTAATAAAGAACGGTGTGAAACAAGGCTGCGTTCTCGCTCCTACCCTATTCACAGTCTTTTTCAGTATGATGCTCCAAAGGGCCACGGCAGACCTCGATGATCAGGACGGTATCTACATTCGATATCGTACTGATGGAAGCCTATTCAACCTAAGGCGACTGAAGGCCCATACTAAGACCCTAAACCATCTTGTCCGGGAGCTGCTTTACGCTGATGACGCCGCCCTTGTTGCCCACACAGAAGCAGCTCTGCAGCGTTTAACATCCTGCTTTGCAGATGCTGCTGAGCTCTTTGGGCTGGAAGTCAGCTTAAAGAAGACAGAAGTTCTCCATCAGCCTGCACCTCAGGAAGTCTTCCATCATCCCCACATCACCATTGGCCAGTCAGAACTCAAATCAGCCCAACAGTTTAATTACCTAGGCAGCCTCATCTCCTCGGATGGTAAGATTGACGGGGAGATAGACAATAGGTTAGCAAAGGCATATAGTGCTTTTGGAAAACTCCATAAAAGAGTATGGCGTAATAAACACTTGAAGAAAAGTACCAAGATCAGTGTTTACAGAGCCATTGTGCTGTCTACTCTTTTATATGGTTCCGAATCATGGGTCATCTACCGCCACCACCTGCGTCTCCTAGAACGCTTCCATCAACGCTGCCTCCGTACAATCCTAAACATCCACTGGTCAGATTATGTGACCAATACATCTGTTCTTGAACAGGCAGCAATTACAAGTATTGAGGCCATGTTACTGAGAACGCAACTGCGATGGGCAGGGCACGTCTCCAGGATGAAGGACCACCGCCTCCCTAAGATCCTGCTTTATGGTGAACTTGCCACCGGCTGCCGCAAGAGAGGAGCTCCGAAGAAAAGATACAAGGACTCCCTGAAGCAACAACTCAGCCTCGGGCATATTGACCACCATAACTGGTCCACTCTGGCCTCCAATCGGGAGGCCTGGAGACACACCATTTATAACGCTGCTGATGCTTTTGAGAAAGCACGCAGGATCACCCTTGAGGAGAAAAGACAACGCAGAAAGAATCGTGCCTTGCAGAATATACCATCTAAGGAGTCTTTCTGCTGTGTCTTTTGCAACCGGACTTGCCTCTCTCGTATTGGCCTTTTTAGCCACCAACGCGCTTGCAAGAAAAGTGGGTAGAGCCCTTCCCAAATCTTCGTTCGCGAAGCCTAGCCATGATGATAGGTGGGGCGTGTTCCACCTACCTGTATCGCATTTCTATTTTCATGCCTTGCACCCCACAAATCAGCTCTGTAAACGATCAGCTTTAGGACCTGTTAAATATTTTTGTAGCCCTCATTAAATCTCAGACCAGCAAAATTTCATGAGTGTATTTCTTATGGGAGTTAAGCACCTGTAATACCTACATGTTTTGCAGGTTTGCAGTTGGAATAGTTATTAACATACCATTTACAAGAATTAACTGTACTTGTTTTGTGTTTTTCATCTGTGCACATTTTCATATCAAATACATTTTGTTTGGTAATTTGCTCAGGGGAAAACTAATGTATC
>NW_020905064.1:0-306 GCF_003984885.1 Neopelma chrysocephalum | reverse complement strand
CTTGCCCCCCCTTGCCCACCCCACCCCCCTGCCCGCCCCCCCCGCTCCCCCGACAGCTCCTCGCCCGCAGCCGGGGGGGCTCCCAGCACCACCAGCACCGCCAGCACGGCCCCAGCTCCCCGCACACGCTCCATGCCCAGCGCCGGACAGCTGCTGACACCCCAAAACCAGCCGGGCGCCGCCGTTTTGGGGGATTTTGGGAGCGCTCGGATTGGCTGAGAGCGCCAAGTGCGGCTCCGGTTTGGGGCCGTGTTGTGGCCTGTTCTTGCCGGCGACTGATGAGTCATCAGCGCGGCGCGCTGGGAT
>NW_020905063.1:0-462 GCF_003984885.1 Neopelma chrysocephalum | reverse complement strand
CCCTTGCTTTTCTTGCAGGACTGACGGACCTGCCGGCCATGGAATCGACCACCTGTACATATGTTTTACATGTTGTTCTATAAATAGGTTTTATATTAGTGATTTTTTAGAAAATTTTTTGTTTTTATAAAGAAGATAGTTTAAGAGGAGAGATTTTTAATTAAGAAGATAGTTTTTTATTAAGATGATAGTTTTATTTAGAAGATAGTTGTTTTATTGAGAAGATATTTTCCTTGACAAGACAATTGTTTTATTAAGAAGATGGTTGTCGATATTACAACTGTTGTCATCAAGAAGATTGTTGTTTCTCCAAAGAAGAGTGCTGCTTTTATTGAAAAAATTCTGAAAATGTCAATAAATTCTGGATACGTGTCTTATATGTTGTTGTTTTATTGACCTTCTGTAAATACATGTTAAAGATTGTTGTTCCATGGGCCCTTAGAATGTGCCCTCTCAGCCCAG
>NW_020905062.1:0-523 GCF_003984885.1 Neopelma chrysocephalum | reverse complement strand
GAGAGAAGGCCAAGGAGACAGAGGAGAGAAAGAGCAGGAGAGAGGTGTCCTCAATGGGAAGGAGCTTCTTGGACCTGTGGAGCTGCTCTAGGGGATGAAGAAATTGGGTGAACTTTTGTGGGTGAGGGTGAGAGGAGAGACTGGTTTGAGAGACATTGTGGAGTGAGACAAAGAGCCCATTCAAGTTGGCTTTGATAATCCTGTAATTCACTGGAAAGGCACTACAACAGGATGCAGAGTCCCAGAGGTTTGTGCAGGGTCTTGGTCAAGACAGCCCTTGGGACACAGGCCTTTAGAGCACAGCTGCCAGCTTTGTGGACAACAGGGAGGCTCATCTGCACCTGCTTCTGTGCAAGAGGAACCAAGAGGTTGCCATAGTAACTGACCATAGGGATGGGAATGTATGGTGGTTGCCATGGTAACTGACTGTAGCAATGGGAATGTATGATGGTTACCATGGTAACCGGCTGTAGCAGTGGGAATGTATGATGGTTGCCATGGTAACTGACTGTACCAGTAGGAA
>NW_020905061.1:0-1267 GCF_003984885.1 Neopelma chrysocephalum | reverse complement strand
TGGAGCAGCAGGAGCAGCTGAGGGAGCTGGGGGGGCTCAGCCTGGAGCAAAGGAGGCTCAGGGGGGACCTTCTGGCTCTGCAACTCCCTGACAGGAAGGGGGGAGCCGGGGGGAAATGTCCTCTGGTTGTGCCTGGGGAGGTTTAGGTTGGATATTGGGAAAATTTCTTCATGGAAAGAAGTGGCTGAGTGCCCAGGAAGTCACAGGTGATGGGGCTGTTGGCAAGTGTCCTAATCATGGGGGTTTAGGTCCTGATGGTTAAAGAAAGTGGTCTGAACATGTGTCTGGCATAAGAAATTAGAGTGACACACAGAAAAAAAGTGGTTTCCTATTTTTGTTGCTTTTAGAGTGTGTTTGTTCAGCCTGGGAATTTTTCCTTGGCTTGGGAATTTTGCAGGCCTAGAGCTGGGAGGGGCAGGGGGGCGAGTGCTTGATCAGGTTGAGTGTCTGATCCTGATGGATGGGCATCCAGCTGAGATGGGGTGTGAACACTGAGATCCACAAGGCATGGAGTGACAGAACAAGGGAGAATGGCTTTGAAATGAGAGTAGCTTTAGATGGAATATTGGGAAGGTCCCCACCTGTGAGGGTGGGGAGGCCCTGGCCCAGGTTGCCCGGAGAAGCTGTGGCTGCCCCTGGATCCCTGGAAGTGTCCAAGGCCAGGTTGGACGGGGCTTGGAGCAACCTGGGCCAGTGGAAGGTGTCCCTGCCCATGGCAGGGGGTGGGACTGGCTGGTGTTTAAGGTCCTTCCAACCAAACCAGTGTGGGGTTCTCTTGTCTACACAGCCTCCAACTGCTCCTGGCTGCTGCCTGGCAGTGCAAACATGAGGAGGATGAGAGGAATCTTGAGGATTTTCTATTTCACAACCCAGGAACTGCTTCCCTCCTCCCTCCCACCCCCCTTGGCTTTTTTCTAATCTCTTTTAATTCTCCTGCTGCTGCTTTCCCGGTCTCCACTTCCCTTCCCTGTCAAGGTGGAGTAACCCCGGGACTGTGCTTCCCTCCTCGCTGTGCTGCTGATCTTCCCCTTGTTTCCCAGGTACAACACGCTGTTCTCCGCTATTCTTTCCCAGCTGTAATCCCTGATAATCATTCCTAGCGAAGGAGCACAGAAAATGGTCCTTACATAACAGCACGAATGAACATTCCAGCAGGAGCTCAGTATTTAGGCCATTCCTGCTGCTCCAGCCTTGTCCTCCGGAGCGAGCGAAGGAACCTCGTGGCTGCTCAGTCCTCACTGGAGTGGTGTCCATGGCCCAGTGGAAG
>NW_020905060.1:0-422 GCF_003984885.1 Neopelma chrysocephalum | reverse complement strand
CGCCACGGGCTTCCTCTCCAAGGAGAGCTCCCCTCATCCAGCTCCCCTCATCCAGCTCCCCCCATCCAGCTCCCCCCATCCAGCTCCCCCCATCCAGCTCCTTCTCATCCAGCTTCCCCCATCCAGCTCTCCCCCTTCAGTTCCCCCCATCCAGCTGTCCCCATCTAGTGCTTCCTATCCTGCTCCCCCCATCCCAGTTCTTCCTATCCTGCTCCCCCTCATCCTGCTCTCCCCATCCAGCTCCCCCCATCCAGTTCTTCCTATCTTCCCCCCCCATCCTACTCTCCCTATCCAGCTCCCCCTACCCAGTTCCCTCCATCCAGGTTTTCCTATCCAGCTCCCCCTCATCCAGCTCTCCCCAATCCACCTACCTCCCATCCCATTCAGCTCCCCCATCCAACTCCCCATATCCAGCTCCCCCC
>NW_020905059.1:0-382 GCF_003984885.1 Neopelma chrysocephalum | reverse complement strand
GATCTGCCTCTCTTGTTGTTGTTGTTGTTGTTGTTGTTGTTGTTGTTACCCAACTGACTTCAGCTCACAGCCCCAGGCAGAGGAGCTGCAGTTCTGACCTGCTGGAGGCTGGTATCGTCATTCTGAAGTGACCATCCTTCATTTGGTTTCTTTCAGGGAGCATTGTGAGTGTGGGAGATCCTATGAAGAACTACACTGAATGGGAAAAAATTGCCAGTGGGTAAGTCTGCCGAAAAGAGCAACTGACCCCCTGAGAGCTGTCAGATAACAGTTCTCAGGAACTTCCAACATTTTGTGGAAAACAATAGTCAGTGGTCAGGAGTATAACCACATCATTTAGAAACGGAAAACAGAGATAAAAAAGAAACTCTCTTTTGTAGTA
>NW_020905058.1:0-2564 GCF_003984885.1 Neopelma chrysocephalum | reverse complement strand
AAATCTCTGCCTTCCCAGGTTGGGAAAGACTTGGTTCAAAGGTTTCAGAAAGTTAAAGAGAAAATTGTGCTAGGCATGGAACAATGTCAGGCTAAGCAGAAATGGAAGGAAGGAAATGGTAAAGGTACAATTCGTGGAGTGTTATAAGCCTGTTTGTCTTGTGCACAATAAGAAGCTAAAAATTCACCTGCTTCTGAATGGATTTCTGATGTTGAGTCTACTGTTTTGAAATCAGAAACTGTGGTGTTGAAGTCATCGTTAGCCTTTGAGAGGGAAACGGGAGAAAAATCGGATAAACTTGTTGCTAAAAATGAGCTGCTTCAAACTGAGGTTGACCACCTTCAAAGTCTTGTTGCACCAGAGCGCAGAGAGAAAACTGTTGCTAAAAAACAGGCTCCTGGTTTGGTCAGGCAACTTCATAAACCTTAAGGTTGTCTAACATCCAGAGCAGCGTCTCCAACATGCGGACATGGAACCGGTGCCGCTCCACCTGGCGCTTCAGGGCCTCGATCCGGTCCTGCTTCTGGGGGGAAAACAGGGAAAAACGGGAAAAATGGAGTCAGGAATTCCCTGGGAATGGCAGAGGGACCAGGATCCACCGGGATGCACCAGGATCTCCCACCGGGATTCATCCCCAGCATCTGGACACGGAACCGGGGTCACTACAGGGCCTCGATCCTGACCGGATTCCAGGAAAAAAAAAATGGGAAAAATGGGATCAGGGAGACTTGGGAATGAAAGGAAAACTGGGTGTCCTGGTTAGAACGGCTGGGACCAATTCATCCCTGGATGGGTGTAACCCAAAACTGTGTATTCTATAGCCTCCATGCCATTTCCCAAAAACTGCTGTCAGTAGAGGCCTGCAAGGTGGGAAGATGTTCCTGTACCCTTTTATGGAATTCCCTGCTCTGATATCCTTATATGGAATTCCCTGCTCTGATACCCTTATATGGAAGAGGGACTGAGCATCCGCATGCCCTTCTATGGAATTCCCTACTCTGAGGGAAGGACTGAGCACTCCCGCCTGAACTGGAGAGTATATAACTGGGAGTTTCAGAGCCTTGAGGCTCTCTCGTGGGACCCAGAGGAAGACAGCAGACCACCGCTGCTCCCAACCAGGCTGAGACCACCACCCTCAACTGGACTGCAATCACCACTTCTGACCAGACTGCAGCAGCTCTCCCACCAGCAGGTTTTATCCCCTCTCCCTTTGCTTTGGACTCGGGGGGTGGGCCAAGGTACACCACTTTTGTTCATACCCCAGGGTGCTGGGTTTGTACATTTGGGTTTTGTGGATTAAAACCAATTGTCTGTCTGTATAATTGTACTTATTGCATTATTTTAATAAATTGTTATTCTGACTTATAAATCTCTCTTTTGAATTGAGTTCATTTTCCCTTGCTGGTTAACTTTTAAACCAGCACACTGGGATCCACTGGGATCTGCCCTGAGAAACACCCCCGGGATTCATCCCCAGCACAGGGATGTGGATCTGGGGTCACCCCGGGGCCCCGATCCCGACCTGATTCTGGGGGAAAACCAGAGAAAAACGTGGATTTGGGAGGATTTTGGGGTGATTTGGTAGGATTTTGGGGGGGATTTGGGAGGATTTTGAGGTGATTTAGGAGGATTTTGAGGAGATTTGGGAGGATTTTGGGGATGACTTGGGAGGATTTTGGGGATGACTTGGGAGGATTTTGGGGTGATTTGGGAGGATTTTGGGGTGATTTGGGAAGACTTTGGGGTGATTTGGAGGCAATTTGAGGGTGTTTTGAGGTGATTTGGGTGATTTTGGGGCGATTTAGGGTGATTTTGGGGCATTTTTGGGGTGTTTTGAGGTGATTTGGGGCATTTTTGGGATGTTTTGGGGTGATTTAGGGTGATTTGGGATGATTTGGAGTGGTTTTGGGGTGTCTTGAGGTGATTTGGGGATGACTTGGAGCATTTTGGAGTGATCCGGGGTGATTTGGGGGTGTTTTGAGGCAATTTTGGGGCGTTTTGGGGGTGTTTGGGGTGATTTGGGGTGTTCTGAGGTGGTTTTGAGGTGATTTGGGTTGATTTTGGGGCATTTTTGCGGCAATTTGGGGTGGTTTTGGGGTAATTTTGGGTCTTTTTGGGGTGTTTGGGGTGATTTTGGGGCATTTATGAGGTGGTTTTGGGATGTTTTGAGGTGATTTGGGGTGGTTTTGGGATGATTTGGGGTGATTTGGGGGCATTTGGGGTGTTTGGGGTGATTTTGGGGCATTTTTGGGGTATTTCGAGGTGGTTTTGGGGTGTTTGGTGTGATTTTGGGGCATTTTTGGGGTATTTTGGGGTGCTTTTGGGGCATTTTTGGGGTGTTTGGGGCGTTTTGGGGTATTTTGGGGTGTTTTTGGGGTGTTTTGAGGTGATTTGTGGTGGGTGTGGGGTGTTTGGGGTGATTTTGGGGTGTTTTGGGGGTGACTCACATCCTTGTCCCCCTTCTTCTTGCGGGTCTGCACCGACAGCGACTCCACCTCGCTCTCGAACTGATCCACCTGCATGTTCAGGGTGTCGATGGTGTTCTGGGGCAAAACCACCCAAAA
>NW_020905057.1:0-3335 GCF_003984885.1 Neopelma chrysocephalum | reverse complement strand
CACCCCATGGTCCTGCCCTTGGCATTGCACATCCCACATCCCAGTGCTCCAGGAAGAGCCCTGAGGAATGAGGCAGGGACAGGATATCCCTTCCCAGGGGCTGAGGGTCAGGGCTTGGCCCCTTGGATTAAGGAAACAAGTCAAGGTTTCTTCAGCCTTAGAACCACCTTTGCCTTGCTTGTCCATTGTTGTCGTCACTGTCTGCAGATTTCTGCTCTAACTGGAACCTGGGGACACGTTCTCAGTTGTGTCCCTCAGTGAGACTCATTAGCACTACAAGAAACTTCAGTGTTTCAATCTCACTTTGACTTCTTCAAAAGTTGTTTGAACTTCCTCTCAGGGACTGAGTCTCATGTAAACAATATCAAACCCCCCTGAGGGTCATGAAATGCCTGGGGCTGTTGCTGTGCTGCTGAGCTGGGCCGGGCTCCTGGCACACAGGGAGCTCCTGGCAAGCAAGAAGAGCTTCAAAGAGACAGCTCTGCTGGTGAGCAGCTCCTTGCACAGCCCAGCAGGGCTGAGGGCACTGCCAGGGCAGCTCAGGGACACCAGCAGGGCACAGACAGAGCTTCAAGGGGCTCAGCACTGGCAGGAGGGCTGAGAGCTCCCTGCAGGAGGAATCTTGGCAGGGCTGCACACGGTGAGTTTGTGGCTGCAGGGCAGTGCAGGGGCAGCTCCTGGAGGCATCTCCTAAAGCTGGCCCAGCCCCAGCTGATGGGATGGGTGAGCAGAGGCTGTTTTGGGGCACTTTGGAAGAGCTGTGAAGCCGGGGGTGCAGCCAGGGGTGCCCAGGGCTGTGGGGCAGAGCAGGGTCCTGCAGCCCAGGGCGCTGTGCTGGGCAGGGACTCTGCTGCCTGCCAGGGGCAGCTCTCAGCCGGCCCGGGGAGCTGCTGCCAGGGCTGGGGCACAAGGGCTGGGGGCAAGGAGCAAACCTGGCACCTGGGGGAAGATCTTTTCCATGTCTCAGTGTTGCAGGGTCAGACCCGCTCACAGCTCCAGACCACTACAGGATAATTAATGCAGAATTTTTTGCAAAGCTCAGAAAAGACAGGGGCTACAGGAAAGGAATTAGTCCTGAGGTGTGTTTCCTGCTTAGGTATTGTAGCAGAGACATTGTTCTCTCAGTTCAGGAGGCTGCACTGAAATTCAAACTCTTTTACTCTCAGGGGTGAATCTTTCAGGCAGTCTCAGAAATGAGCACAGGATCCTGGGCAGTGCTGAGCCTTCCCTTGGGGGTGGGCACTCTCCTGTGCCAGCCCTTGGCTTCTCTGTGGGAAGGCTCCTGTCCTGCTCTGTCCAGCACAGCTGCACCTCTGGGCTGGCACAGGGGACACTTCACAGAGCTGCCCTTTCAAGCAGCGCTGCCCTGCTCTCAGCACAGATCTTGGTGGGGTTTTTAAAGATGAATCTGAGTGTGAAGTAATCTTCAAGACAGCCCAAGGGAAAGTGCAGGGCAGATGGGAAACAGATTGAGAGGCACTGCAGCTCTCCTGGCTCTGCAATAAGCAATGGAGAGCTCAGCCCTTCTGCCTGTCCTGTCTCAACACTCTGCAGATTTGTCATCAGAAAAATTTGCCCCTTAAAGGAACACCCCCCAGCTGTTAACAATTTTAAACAAAAAACCCAGTCAAAATTATTTGAAGGATACTCTGTGCCTCTCTTCTGCAGTCCAAATTGCTCCAAGAAAACAGTCCAGGAATTGAACTTTTCCATCAGAGCTGGGTTCCATGTGACATCCCCTGTGATCATGAGAGCTGTCCCAAACCAGCTCCATGTCTGCACTGCAGCAGAGCAAAGCTGAGTCCTTGGTAGCACATGGCCAGAGCTCCTGCTCCTCACAGCACCCTCAGAGAGCACAAACCAGAGAAAAGCAATGCCTTGACTTGGAGGGGATTTCCCTGAAAACTGCCCTGGCTTTGCTGAGAGGGGGCTGTCCTAATTGTTCCCTGTGCTTTCCTTTTCTGAACAGACCCTGTCATAAGGAACAGCAAATGTCCAACAGCAGCTCCATGCCCCAGTTCCTCCTCCTGGCATTCTCAGACAGGCGGGAGCTGCAGCTCCTGCACTTCTGGCTCTTCCTGGGCATCTCTCTGGCTGCCCTCCTGGCCAACGGCCTCATCCTCAGCGCCGTAGCCTGTGACCACCACCTGCACACCCCCATGGGCTTCTTCCTGCTCCACCTCTCCCTCACAGACCTGGGCTGCATCTGCACCACTGTCCCCAAAGCCATGCAAAATTCCCTCCATAACACCACGACCATATCCTATGCAGGATGTGCTGCACAGGTCTTTCTGCTTGTCTTCTTTCTTGGAGCAGAGTATTTCCTCCTCACCATCATGTGCTACGACCGCTACGTTGCCATCTGCAAACCCCTGCACTACGGGACCCTCCTGGGCAGCAGAGCTTGTGCCCACATGGCAGCAGCTGCCTGGGCCACTGGCTTTCTCATTGCTCTGCTGCACACAGCCAATACATTTTCCCTGCCCCTGTGCCAGGGCAATGCCCTGGGCCAGTTCTTCTGTGAAATCCCACACATCCTCAAGCTCTCCTGCTCACACTCCAACATCAGGGAACTGGGGCTTGTTGGGGTTAGTGCTTCTTTTTGTTTTGGGTGTTTCAGTTTCATAGTTTTCTCCTATGTGCAGATCTTCAGGGCTGTGCTGAGGATCCCCTCGGAGCAGGGACGGCACAAAGCCTTTTCCACCTGCCTCCCTCACCTGGTCGTGGTCTCAGTCTTTGTCAGCACTGGCACATTTGCCTACCTGAAGCCTCCCTCCATCTCCTCCCCATCTCTAGATCTGATTGTGTCAGTGCTGTACTCAGTGGTTCCTCCAGCACTGAACCCCTTCATCTACAGCCTGAGGAACCAGGAGCTCAAGGA
Organism: Neopelma chrysocephalum; assembly: GCF_003984885.1. NCBI lineage: Eukaryota > Metazoa > Chordata > Aves > Passeriformes > Pipridae > Neopelma > Neopelma chrysocephalum. The sequence continues at coordinate 454 of NW_020905057.1, read as the reverse complement.
TGCCATGAGGAAACTGATAACTGGGTGTTTTTCAGAAGCAAGAAAAGCTCCTTCTTCTGCATGTTATGTACCTCATTAAAAGCCAATCCTGTTATGGACTTCATTTAAGGCCCACCATATCTTCTCTATTTTTTGCTTCTGATAGGTGTGTTATTTTTGTGGAGAATTTGTTCACGTCAAAAAATCTTTATATATAAAAATATATCTATATCTTTTTATATATAACCACCATTTTCAATTCAGTGTTTGCCTTTCTAGCCTGGCCCAGAGGCTGTACAAATTGGGAATTGTACTCACTGTCTGCTGAAATCAAATACAGAACTCTGCATTGAGCTTGTTTGCCTGACATCTTTCCTCTCTGACTTCTCTGCAGCTGCAGGGTTGGTGCCTCTGTGCAGAGCTGGGCCAGAAAAGAGTCCCAGCAGAGCAGCACTGCCAGGGAGCAGCAGCCCTT
>NW_020905056.1:0-401 GCF_003984885.1 Neopelma chrysocephalum | reverse complement strand
CCTTTTTGTTTTTTATTTTCCAGATGGGGCACAATCGGTCTCGAGGGATAGGGGCTCAGCAGGGAGACGAGCGAGGTGAGAATTTTACTCCCGAACCGAATTTGGTGTTAGTTTTAGGATGTTCTCTATTTGTTCAATCTATACATATATGTTATAACTGTTTAATTTTTTTTTCTAGGCAAGACACAACCCTTTGCCTGTCTGCTGAATGTACCGAAGGTCCATTCGATAAGGTCAAGCTAAAGGAGCCCCAGACAGTCACCATGAGGCAGTATGTCAGCACAAGCCTCTGCATCCGTGTTCTTTTTGCAGCGGCCGTCTGTCCACTTAGCACGGTGTAGCATTGCTTTGGCGTGCAGTCTGATGGGGTTTAGAGGTTTTCAGCTTTCCTTGTGAGCAAT
>NW_020905055.1:0-2239 GCF_003984885.1 Neopelma chrysocephalum | reverse complement strand
ACCATGAGAATATGTGTTGTGTCCTGAGCACTAAACTGCAACTGTGGGATGGGCCATCAAAAGGGAATGCTCAGCTGGGTCTGAAACCTGTGTCAGCCTTGGCTCCAGTAGAATGATGGAAGAGTTTTGGTAGGAAGGGATATTTGAAATCCATCAAGTCCAACCCTCTGCAATAAGCAGAAACATCCACAACTAGATCACATTGTTCAGGGTCCCATCCAACCTGCCCTTGAATGTTTCCAGGGATGAGGTATCACCTCTCTTGGCATCTGTGCCAGTGTTTCACCACCCTCACTGTAAAAAATTCTTGGTTATATCTACTTCAAACCTGCCATTTTTTAGTTTAAAATCATTTGTCCGATCACACCATATCTAGGCCCTACAAAATGTTTTTCTCCATCTTTCTTAGAAGCCTCTGTGGTGGTGCATCCTCCCCACATTCTCCTCAGGCCTGGTCGATGATCTCAGGAGCTCCTGACAAGCCTTGACCAAACCAGTTGAGCAATGAAGAGCCCCTGGACTGGACCAGGGTGTGGGGAAGTGTCCCTGGACTGGACCAGGTGCTCCTGCATGATACAGGTGGGAACAATCCGGAGTGGAACAACTGGGGAACACAGGATAACCAGTCATCCCATGAAAGCCTTGGAACATTCCCTGCCTGAATCATAACCCAAATGGAACAGTTTGGATACAGTTCCCAAATAGTTTGGAAACTCCAGTCACTGACATGAGGATGGAAATTTAGCAGATAACTAAAGCCAGTCACCTTGGGAGCCCACAACCAGCGGGGCTGAGGGAGGCCCTGGCAGCTCCCCAGCACCCCCCTCTCAGTGGGACACCTCTGGCAGCCTCTTGCAGCTCGGGAACCCTCCAGTTTGCAACACTCCAAAGACCATCCCTGATGTCCAGGACAATTCTGATCCCCCTCAACAAACACTCCTCCAGCTGTGACCCTTGTCAGTTGGGAAACACAAAGGGATTTGTGGCAGTGTTTCCCTGACAACAAGGAGAATTTTGGAGAGGGACCTTTACACACACCCAGCTATTGATGTGTCCACACAGCTCTGCCTGGGTGTGGGTGTGAATTGACTGTGGTGTGAATGTTGTTATTGTGAATCTGTAACTCAGTCACTGTTAAAATTGTAGCAAATGCTATTGAATCCCTTGATAACTGTTCAACTGTCATTGATTAAGTGCTAATAATCTCTTTTGCCTCGCTTGTCTTTGGATCCAAATCCTTTGTGCCCTGACCATCTTGTATCCCAAGGTTCTGTGTAAATCATTCCCTTTCATCAAAAATATATATTTTTCATGACTTCCGCTTTAAAATCTTCCTCCTTAGCTAAACTACAAAACAACTCCAATTAGCTGTTCGAGTCTTGAAGACTTGAAGACAATTAAAGGAAGGGAAATAATTTGTTTTTCCGTGTTTCAATGGGTCCCACAGTGTGTTTGGAGTTGCATCAGCTGTCAGTCCAAGATGGGCCATGTCAGAACTGGTGAGGCTGGGGGGTGAGGAGCAAGGCTGATCATACAGGGTCAGTGTGGATCTCCTGAGGAGACACTCAGCATCAAGACCACTTGGAGAACACTTCTATGAGCTCTTCTCTGAACTGAAAACTATCCATCATTGAATTAAAAAAAAAAGTAAAAACTTGGAAGACTTGTTTTGAAATTGCCTTGAAGACAATTAAAGGAAGACAAAGAGATCCTGAGGGATTTCAGGAATTTAATGAGCCCCACGGTGTGTTTGCAGCCCAGCCCATGATGCTGAGGTACTGAGAGAAGATTGAAGAAGCTGCTGAAGAAGTCAGAAGCCCAACTCCAAGTCCCTTGAAGCATTGCTGGGCCCCACTGAGGGCAGGCACTGACAAAGCCTCCCCAGGGACTCCTTGGAGCAGATCCTTGGAGGCCAGGAGTGCAGGCAGACAAAGGCTCTGGGCAGGCCCCTGCAATGTTGAGCAAAGCCTGCCTTGGTTTTGTGGAGCACAAAGGCCAAGGCCTGAGCCCCAGGCCTTGGCCCAGCAGATCCTGTCCCTCCCGGCTGGCTCAGGGCTGTTTGGGGGGCAGTGGGATGGGAGGGGGAGGAACAACAAAGGCCCAAACCTGGGCAACCCCTGCCAGGCTCCTGAGGGAGGGGCGAGGCAGAAACCAAGTGCAGAACCTGCAAGGAAAGTGGCTTGTGGTGGCCCGAGTGGCAGAGGCAGCTGCCAGAGGCAAGGGGACAAAGGCCTGGGTG
>NW_020905054.1:0-516 GCF_003984885.1 Neopelma chrysocephalum | reverse complement strand
CCGGCCGGAGGCCAAAATCGGATACGGTCGAGGATTCCTCCCAGTTCAGAGGCGAGGGGCCTGGGAGCCCCGGCTGCGCGCAAAGAGCCGAACGAGGCGCACAAAGGGCAGGCGAGAGCCGGAGGGTCAGGCCCCTCCTTCCGGGCAAAAAAGACCGTCGTTCGCTGGCCACCGACCCGGGTGGCTCTGGGCCGTCAGAGGGCAAAAATCGGATACGGCCGAGGATTCCTCCAAGACCGGATGCGCCGGGGACGGGAGCCCCGGCTGCGCTTGTAGAGCCGAGCAAGGCGCACAAAGGGCAGGCGAGAGCCGGAGGGTCAGGTGTGGAAAATATTGTAGAAACCTGGTTGTTAGAAAGAGGACATGAGAATCTCACGCTAAAGCAGAGAAACTATCAGAAGGTCATTGTGTTTGTGAAGCTGCATTGTCTGATGTGAAGCTGTATTGTCTAAGAAACTGCATACGTGATAGAATAAAACAACAGGATGGGAAAAGCAGTGAAAGTAGCTAAGTAGC
>NW_020905053.1:0-641 GCF_003984885.1 Neopelma chrysocephalum | reverse complement strand
CTTTTTTTAAAGGAAAAAATGACCTTTTTTTAAAGGAAAAAATGACCTTTTTTTAAGGAAAAAATGACCTTTTTTTAAAGGAAAAAATGACTTTTTTTTAAGGAAAAAACCCCTTTTTTAGCAAAAAAAATGACACTTTTTAAGCAAAAAAAAGGACATTTTTTAAGGAAAAAATGACTTCTTTTAAAGGAAAAAATGACTTTTTTTAAAGGAAAAAATGGTTTTTTTTATGGAGTTTATTGGGGAAAATTGATTTTTTTTTTAGGGGAAATGGGATTTTTGTGGGGAGAAAAAAATGGGTTTTTTTGGGGGGGAAAATGGGAGTTTTTAGGGAAAAAACTGAGTTTTTTGGGGGGAAAATGGGATTTTTTAAAGGGGGGTTTGGAGACGAAAAAATTAGGGGTTTTGGGGGAAAATGGGATTTTTTTAGGGGGGGAAATGGCGTTTATTGGGGATGATCTGGGAGCGGAGCAGCTGCCGGAGAGGAGCCTCCGCAAGGAGATCGGTGAGAGAAAACGGGGGGGAAATGGGATTTTTTGGGAGAAAAAATGAGGTTTTTTGGGAGAAAAAATGAGGTTTTTTTAAGGAAAAAATGACATTTTTTAAGGAAAAAATTTGGGGAAAAAATGGTTTTTTTGGGG
>NW_020905052.1:0-688 GCF_003984885.1 Neopelma chrysocephalum | reverse complement strand
GCTGTGGGTGGAAAGGCTGAAGGGCTCGGGAGGGTTTGGCGGGGGGGGTTCGAGGGTTCCCGAGGGTCAGAGCGCAGGGCCTTGGAACCCTCTCGGGGGCCGCGGGGCCCGGGAGGCCTCCCAAGAACCCGGATGTTCGATTCGGATCCTCAGAAAGTCCTTCGGAAAAAAAAATTCAAAAGCACCCAACCAAAAACGAACTCTAAAAAACGAAAAAAGAGAAAAAGATGAAGGAAAAACTGCAAGGGCCAGGATGATTTGATTGCTTTGCTTCAGTTTTTCCTTGCTCTCCTCCTTCTCAGATTCTTTGCTCCCTTCCTTTACAGAAAGCTCTTCTGCTGTTCTGTGGGTTTGGGGTCCCTTAGGGGCTTTTAGGGGTGGCTGAGGAGGTTTTGGGGGGGTCTCTGAGGGGGTTTGGTGTCGTGAGGGGACTTAAGGAGGAGGCTGAAGGTCCCTGAAGGGGTTTGGGAATCCCTGAGGGAGTTTTGGAGTCTACTAAGGAATTGGGAGGTCCTGAGGGGCTTGGGGGGCGTGTCTTTGAAGGAGTTTTGTGGGTTTCTAGGGGGATTTCAGAAGTCCCAGACGCTTTTGAAAGTCCCTGAGGAGGTTTTTGAGGTCTCTGAAAGGGTCTGGGGGGTCCCAGGTGGGTTTTGCAGGTCTCTGAGAGGGTTTAGGGGGTCCTGGGGGG
>NW_020905051.1:0-759 GCF_003984885.1 Neopelma chrysocephalum | reverse complement strand
CAGGAGGTGTGTGAGGTGAGGAGCTGCTCTTTGACCATCTGTTTAAATACAAAGGGAGACCTTTTCTGCCCAAAAGTTCAGTGGGTATCTGGAGGCAGCTGGAATCCCCTCAGCAGCGCCAGGAATTCCGAGGATCGTGCAGGACTAGCAGTTGTTTGGGGTGGGGTGGGAGTGGGACGTGTGTGTTTGGTGTGAATCGGGGTTTTATGGGATTCTGCCAAGATTTCTACGTGTGGAGGAAGCCTCGTGTTTCGGAGAGAACACGGTGGTTCCAAGAGCTGAGGTTGGAACTTAGGGAATATTTTAGCTGCTCCTAACTTTGCTTCTTCTCCCAGCCCAGGGGGGCACAGGAACAGGGCAGGGCCCGTCCCTGTGCTGGGCACGGCCGGGGCACCTCCAACCCTGGGGGCACCGCTGGGACCCTCTGGACAAGGAGGACATGGAGGGGCTGGAGCGTGTGCAGGGAAGGGAACGGAGCTGGGAAGGGGCTGGAGCACCAGGAGCAGCTGAGGGAGCTGGGGGGGCTCAGCCTGGAGCAAAGGAGGCTCAGGGGGGACCTTCTGGCTCTGCAACTCCCTGACAGGAGGGGGGAGCCGGGGGGGGTCGGGCTCTGCTCCCAGGGAACAAGGGACAGGAGGAGAGGGAACGGCCTCCAGCTGTGCCAGGGGAGGCTCAGGTTGGATGTCAGGAGGAATTTCTCCCTGGAAAGGGAGCTGCCCAGGGAGGTTTGGAGTGCCCAGCCCTGGAGGTGTCCCAGGA
>NW_020905050.1:0-601 GCF_003984885.1 Neopelma chrysocephalum | reverse complement strand
AACAACAACAACAACAACAACAACAACAACAACAAGAGAGGCAGATCTGTAGTCCAGATGGCTTCCCCAAAGACTGGTTTTCTACAGTCCTTTGAAGAGTTATGTTGACAGGAAACTGGGAGAAAGAGGGAGAAACCTTCCGAGGAGACAGAAAAGCGCAGGTAGCAAGGCAAGTGTTTGTCGTCTAGGAACATTAGCACAGCCCTATCAGGCAAGAAATGCAGAAGACATACTCAGTTTCTCCAGGCCGTCCTCCTCTGCCCTCTTTTGCTGCCAGTTGGTGCTGCTGGAGGAACTGCTGGAAGTGCTCATGTAGGAGATCTCAGGTATGGGAGTGCTGTCTTTGTCAGCGGCTTCTGGTGCAGCGGCTTCCGGTGCAGCGGCTTCCAGGGCAGTGAAAGATTTTGTTCCAGAGTATGTATTGGTCTGTGACAAGAAATCAGTTTGTGTCAGAAAGGAGGCTTGCAGAGATACTTCTCATCAGTATTTCCAGCTTTAGGGGGCAGCCATTAAGTTCCAGCCCTTCTCAGAGACCGACCTTGTCTTGCCATGGTCGAGCTGCGTAGGACTCTTCTCAGCCAACTTTGGTCATGTAAAAGTT
>NW_020905049.1:0-600 GCF_003984885.1 Neopelma chrysocephalum | reverse complement strand
TGGTGCTCCTGTTGGCTCTGAAACCACACTGACTTTCAGGTAGAATTCCTTCTGCTATAGCGGGTATTAGTCTGTTCAGGAGTATTCTTGCCAGGATTTTGCCAGCAATGGAGAGCAGAGTAATACCACGGTAATTTGAGCAGTCTGATTTAGTACCTTTCTTCTTATACAAGGTGATGATGACTGCATCACGAAGGTCTGATGGTAGTTCGCCTAGTTCCCAACAGCGCACCACAAGTTCATGAAATTTAGCATGGAGTGCAAGGCCCCCATGTTTCCAGACTTCGGGTGGAATTCCATCAACCCCAGCTGCCTTGCCGATTTTCACCTGCTGTATGGCCTTGAGGGTTTCTCCTAAAGTGGGGGCAGTATCCAATTCGTATTTCACCGGTTGTTGTGTGATGGACTGAATTGCTGAGTCTTGGACTACACGGTTGGTACTGAAAAGAGTCTGAAAGTGTTCAGACCATCTATTCAGAATGGAGGTTTGATCTGTCAGAAGCGTTTGACCATCTGCACTGAGTAGTGGGCTTTGGACTTGGTATGTAGGCCCGTATGCTGTTTTCAGGGCCTCATAGAATCCTTTGTGATCCCCTGTAT
>NW_020905048.1:0-886 GCF_003984885.1 Neopelma chrysocephalum | reverse complement strand
ATTCCCCACAGGTGTAGGGCCTCTCCCCAGTGTGGATGCGCTGGTGGGTCACAAGACTGGAGCTCTCATTGAAGCTCTTCCCACAGTCGGTGCAGCAGAAGGGCCTCTCATCTGTGTGTGTCTGCTCATGCCTGAGGAGATATGAGCTGGTCCTAAACCTCTTCCCACATTCCAAGCACTTGTAGGGCCATTCCTTGGTGTGGATGTGCTGGTGGGTGCGGAGGCTGCAGCTCTGGCTGAAGCTCTTCCCACATTCCCCACAGGTGTATGGTCGTTCCCCAGTGTGGATGCGCTGGTGGGTGCGGAGGTTGGAGCTCTGCCTGAAGCTCTTCCCGCATTCCCCACATGTGTAGGGCTGTTCCCCAGTGTGGATGTGCTGGTGTTTGCAGAGGGTGGAGCTGTCACTGAAGCTCTTCCCACACACCCTACACATGTAGGGCCGTTCCCCAGTGTGGATGCGCTGGTGGGTGTGGAGGGTGGAGCTGTCCCTGAAACTCTTCCCACATTCTCCACACCTGTAGGGCCGTTCTCCAGTGTGGCTGTGACAGTGGGTGCGGAGGGTAGAGCTGTCACTGAAGCTCTTCCCACATTCCCCACACGTGTACGGCCATTCTCCAGTGTGGATCATCCGGTGTCTGCGGAGGGTGGAGCTGTCAATGAAGCTCTTCCCACATTCCCCACAGAAATACGGCCGTTCCCCAGTGTGGATGTGCTGGTGTCGGATCAGGTTGGTGCTCGTCCTGAAGCTCTTCCCACATTCCAAGCACCTGAAAGGCTTCTCACTGCTGGGAGGCTGCTCAGGGACCACCAGGTCAGAGCTCTGCCTCAAGCTCCGGTCACCTTCCTGGCACAGGCTGGGTCTTTCCTCCTCAGAGCACCCTGGGCT
>NW_020905047.1:0-1203 GCF_003984885.1 Neopelma chrysocephalum | reverse complement strand
AATTAAAAACTTGGGTTGTTGTTGGGGAATATTCTGCAAAGATGTTTCACCAGTGGTGTTTCTCTACTTGTTTAATTTTGGTTAAGATGTTCTTTATTCTTGTTGCATCATGTTCTACTTGCCACAGTACGCGTTGTGTGGTTTTGTTTACTTTTTGCACTAGTTTCTCTATGTTAAGATGTGTGAGTACTGCTTTGAGAAGGTTAGTATCCATATCTATTTGTAGTCTTGGTATGTTGCGATATAGGGTGTATTCAACTTCGATTAGTTGTTGAGTAGTTACAGGAGTGATATAGTTAAAGTCACAGCCAATAATCTTGGTAAAGTTGCATATGCAAAAGTTAGTATTGTTAGTTACTTCGTGACAGTTATCTATGGTAATGTCACTACAGACAGTTCTTATACATGCACATCCATTACCTACTTGTGGTTGAGCTTTACTGTGAGGAAGCATTTTAAAGATACAGACACTGTTCTCAGCATCTAAGTATAAGTCTTCTGCTTCTACTATGTTACAGATGTATCTTAATTGTCCTCTAGGGATGCATGCTTCTGTGTTAACTGATTGCCATTTATTCTTAGTATTGTCATTACTATCCCAAACATTGGTCAAGACAGGGAAGATAACTTTTTCTTCTGCAGCTCTAATAGTGAGAAGATAAGCTTCAATAGGTTCGTGTTGTGAATTGTTAGTAAAATTTAGTAATTGCCACCAAGTTTGGTGATCTTTCTCAAACTGACTGATAGAGTTATTTTTCAGTACAAAAGATCTTGATAGGTATGTATTATTATTTATGTCTTTTTGACACTCGCCTACATTGTGTCCAATATGATTTGGTTCGTTCCCACCGTTTCTCAGAAACAGTGTGGGAATGTGGGATCGCAATATGTTGTCCACATTCGGATGCGATGATAGTGTTTTGTTGGCACAACTGGGTTTTTGTGGCTCGGCTTATAACTACATAAAGAAAGAATACTTCGGCTCTGATTTCCAAGTCTTCAATTCGTTGTATAACTTGATATACTTGCCCATTGGGAATAGGGGTGTCTAGAAAGTCAGAGGCCCAACGCTCTCCTGACCATGATTGATGAGCTTAATAGTTACAAGCCAAACATAGTATGTTAGAAGTCCCTTCTTTTTCTCTAACTACTCTCCAAGTTTTCTTGTTACAATTTTGACACTTTACACAAATCCAAGGGTGA
>NW_020905046.1:0-300 GCF_003984885.1 Neopelma chrysocephalum | reverse complement strand
CTGGGAGGGAGCGGCTGCGGGGGGGTCCCGGGCAGGGGAGTGCCAGGTGTGAGGGGTCCCGGAATAGGGGGGCTCCCAGGGAAGGGGGGGACTGCCAGGGAGGGGGAGTGCCAGGCATGGGGGGTCCCGGAATAGGGGGGTTCCCAGGGAAAGGGGGGAGTGCCAGGTATGGGGGGTCCCAGAATAGGGGGGTTCCCGGGGAAGGGGGGTGGGTGCCAGGGAGGGGGAATGCCAAGCATGAGGGGTCCTGGAGAGGGGTGTCCCACCTGTCCCCCTGCCCCATCCCCGTCTCGAGGTGCC
>NW_020905045.1:0-307 GCF_003984885.1 Neopelma chrysocephalum | reverse complement strand
GATGGGTGTCCTGGGGGTTCTCAGGGGGTCCTGGGGGGGCTCTGGGGGGGCTTGGGGGGGTCTGGGGAGTGATGGGGTGTCCTGGGGGTTCTCAGGGGGGCACCGGGGGGGGTTCTGGGGGTCCCGGCGGGCTCTGGGGAGGCTGATGGGTACCCAGGGGTCTCTGGGTGGGGACTCTGGGGGATGATGGGTACCCGGGGGGGGTGATGGGTACCCGGGGGTCTCGGGGGGGGGGGTCTTTGGGGGTCTCTGGGGGGGGGCTCACCGGCCATGCCGTAGGGCCGCGTGGAGCGGCGCTCGCTCAGCA
>NW_020905044.1:0-347 GCF_003984885.1 Neopelma chrysocephalum | reverse complement strand
TCCTTGAAGGTCTCTAGGCATTTTTGCATCCTGTTCCTGTCGTGCCTGGAATTATACAGAAAAGACACAGTTAAGATGTGGTATTGACAGAGTTAAGAGTGTAGAACTTAGGTGGGAGGTTCCTGCCCCACAGTGCTCTTTCCCACAGTTTCTCTTGTCAAAGAATGGAGTTCCACAGCTCATTGCTTCCATTTCCATATTTTTTGGCCTTTAACCACTCTGGAAAATTCGTACAAACCTGATGACCAGAAGTCTTGGGCTTCACCACAGATATCTGGGTGGTGTTCTGAGAGCCAGACTTCTGCTCAGTCCCAAACTGATGCCAAGATGTCCCAGGCCAGTTGGAT
>NW_020905043.1:0-702 GCF_003984885.1 Neopelma chrysocephalum | reverse complement strand
AACCCCTGTGCAGCTCATCCTGAGTAGGAGATGCCTCTGGTGTTGCAAAGGGAATTGACCATGGCTTTGGGGACAGTGGTGCACATGCAGCCCAGGTGTGTGAGGGAGAGGTGGAGCAGGAAGAAGTCCCTGGGGGTGTGCAGGTGGTGGTGGCAGGCTACGGCGCTGAGGATGAGGCCGTTGCCCAGGAGGGCAGCCGGGGAGATGCCCAGGAAGAAGCAGAAGTGCAGGAGCTGCAACCCTGGCATGCCAGGAGGAGGAACTGGGGAGTGGAGCTGCTGTTGGACATGAGCTTCCTCCAGGCATCAGGAACTGTCCAAGGAGGAAAAGGCAGTGAAAACTTTGGGAGAGATTTCCTAGGTCAAAGCCCATGAATTCCTCTGAGCATCTACCCTCATCCCAAGTATCTGCAGTCACACATATGTAGATTCTGGACTGTAGAAGGCAGGCTTAGCATGACTTTGATAATTTCTTCTGAATTTTTTGATTTATTTTTCTACTGTCAGGTCTGACAGCTGTGTCACAGTGACACGGGGGGCATCATGGAACCAAACGAACCCTGAGACATTTCAGAATCTCATGTGCGTTGGGTCTGTCTGAGCTGGAGTTCATTTTCTCACTGCAGCCGTCACAGTGCTTTGCATTGGGAGCTAGCAAGGGCTTAATCACACCAGTGCTTTGGCAACTGCTGAGCAGGGCTGG
>NW_020905042.1:0-626 GCF_003984885.1 Neopelma chrysocephalum | reverse complement strand
TGCACCACTGTCCCCAAAGCCATGGCCAATTCCCTTTGCAACACCAGAGAGGCATCTCCTACTCAGGATGAGCTGCACAGGGGTTTTTTGCTTTTCTTCTTGATCACAGCGGAGGTTGCCCTTCCCACCATCATGTCCTGCGACCGTTACGTGGCCATCTGCAAAGCCCTGCACTACAGGACCCTCCTGGGCAGCAGAGCTTGTGCCCACGTGGCAGCAGCTGCCTGGACCACTGGGTCTCCAGGTAAGAAAGCCTGGAAGCTTTGACTTTGTGGTGCAGTTGGTGTGTGAGCCTGGGCACTCCTTGAGCAGCAAGAGCTTTCTGTGCTGGCACCTGTGGTGTGGGAGGGATCTTTGTTTGCATGCAATTTTGGGAGTCGGACTCTCTGTTCGGAGGCAGGGCTGTAAACAGGAAACAACAGCCCTTGTCGCCAGGAACGAAAGTCTGGAAGCTTTGACTTTGTGGTGCAGTTTGTGTGTAGCCTGGGGAGTCCTTGAGCAACAAGAGCTTTCTGTGCTGGCACCTTTGTTCTGGGAGGAATCTTCATCCATAGGCAATTTTGGGAGCCAGGCTGTCTGTTCGGAGGCAGGGCTGAAAACAGGAAGCAGAAACCCTTATCGCCAGG
>NW_020905041.1:0-392 GCF_003984885.1 Neopelma chrysocephalum | reverse complement strand
GGGATAGCTCCTAACAGGCCTATAAATGTGTGGCTGGCAGTCGACCGTTTCCTACTAAATGGAGCTTTAGGCTATTGGACGATTTTAGACCTCACATTCGTCTTTGATAGTAGGAAGCGGTCGACTGCCAGCCACACATTTATAGGCCTGTCAGGAGCTATCCCAGGCTACGTAGAGCTGGAGTCGGATGCAACACCAGACAACATCCTGGTCTTACTAACCGCTCCCCCAGGAAGCTTGTACTCTCTGGACAGATTCCAGGCCTCATGGGGAGTAAACCCTCCTGCCCCAGTTGACTCCTGACTGCAGTCAGTCCTCTCCACCTCATGGAGTGATAGTGCAGGGATCTCTTGCCTCCAGGCTAGAAAAGAAACCATTTCTGCACTTAACTA
>NW_020905040.1:0-563 GCF_003984885.1 Neopelma chrysocephalum | reverse complement strand
TTGGACGGGGTTGGAGCCAGCTGGTGTGGGGGAAGGTGTCCCTGCCCCTGTGTTCTGATCCGATTAGGGAGAGGTGCCCCAGCCCGAATTCCGGTGTAAATGAGACCATTTGGTGACAACAGGCAGATTTTATTTAATACAGACTTTATTTAACAATAAATCTTCCTAATCTTCTCTATTCTATAATTCTTATCATCTAACTGAAAGAACCTATCTATGTGCCCTATAAATATAATTATCATAATATTTAAATATAGTATTATTAATCCTATGTAAGTCTATCTTTACAGTATATCTATCTAAATATTATAAAAACATAATGATTATAATTAAATTAATTAATTATTGAACTATCCTAATTAATTAAATTAGTTATCTGACTTAAAAAAATCTTTGAGTTGTTTTCTAATAATCGTACTTGTTGTTCTCCTTCAGGGAGTTTCTGGGAGCAAGAGGTCCTGTCTTTGCTCATTCCCTGCAGGAGTACTCAGGTATTGGAATCAGTGCCTCGGGTCTGTGGTGGAGTCAGTGTCTGTGTTGGAAGCACTGCAGAGGTGTCCGGG
>NW_020905039.1:0-322 GCF_003984885.1 Neopelma chrysocephalum | reverse complement strand
AGATGGCAACACCTTATCCCACTGTCTACAAGCAGTAGATATCCCCTGCTATACTAGACATGAGGTCAGCTTTTCTCTGTATCTTCAAAGGAAATACATCTCTTGGTTCAAAGTCATAGTGATTGATTCTTTTCAGCTCACCACCTCCTTGAGGCTTTTCCAGGACCCAGCTCAGGAGAGAGCTGCTAGAAGTCCAACTGTGGGATTTCAAGAGCCAGATTGGTTCCTGAGACCTTCCATAATCACTTGAGGCATTGTTGGTTAAATTCTGCCATAACTACTCACATTGTTAGTATGAAAAAGGAAGAATGGGAAAATTTTT
>NW_020905038.1:0-375 GCF_003984885.1 Neopelma chrysocephalum | reverse complement strand
GCGGGATCGGGGCCATTCCAGAGGGTCCGGGAGAGGGGAAGGATCCCAAAAATTCCCCCCCCTTCCCCGAGCGTGGGAACGGGCGGGAGTTGGGAGCGGTTGGCCCGGAATTCCGGAGGGTTCCGGGTGAAGCTTTGGAGACACTCGGGAAAGGGGGGGGGAATTCCCTCCTTTCGGGCCGAATTCCCGGGATTTGGGGGTGAATTCCCTCGGGTTGGGGTTTAATTCCATCACTTTTGGGTTTAGTTCCTTCAGTTTTGGGTTTAATTCCTTCAGTTTTGGGTTGAATTCCCTCAGTTTTGGGTTTAATTCCCTTGGGTTTGGGGTGAATTCCCTCTTTTTTAGGTTTAATTCCCTCAGTTTTGGGTTTAATTC
>NW_020905037.1:0-1088 GCF_003984885.1 Neopelma chrysocephalum | reverse complement strand
TTTTTTTTTTTTGAACTGCAGTTGGTTCTGGAAGTAATCACAGAGTCATTAAGGTTGGAAAAGATGTAAGGGGGGTACTTTTGAATTAGATGATCTATGGAGCATAGAGGTGTGAGAAAGAAATCATATTAGGATGTGAAACCAGCTAGAGTATTGTACCATGTACCTTTATGGCACAAGTTAACTGTAAGGTCCATTGTGCTTTTTAGCAAGTCAATTTGATATCCCCTATTATCAGAGCTGAATTCCTCCTTGGCTTTGCTACATACTGCAAGATGGATACAAATACCCTTGAAATACAGTGGTAGAGGTCCTACATAGGGGTGAGAAAGATAATGGTGAGAGGAAGATTATGTGAGCAGGGGTGGTTCGCCCCTTTCCCTGCAGCAGGGCGTGGGCAGACTGTTGCTATTAGGTAATGAATAGGCAATGTTTGGCTGCCACTCAAGCATCATCTTATGCTGCATACTGGCCCTACATAGTGTAATGCAGAGCTGATAAAATTGGGTGTCAGGCCTGCTGGGGTGAGCAATGCTTATCCTTCCATCAAGACTGTGTTGCTCCATGGGGACGCCCGCTAAGCACGGGCACCGACCAGCTGCTGCAGATCCGGGTAGCCCTGGCCTGTCTGTGTAGGTAAGCACAGTTTATTAATAGGAAGCAACCAGGAAAGTAAATGATTTAATATCCTTTTTATGTTCCTTTTAATTCCCCTCTATTTAGTTAATACTGTAATAAAAGTTGTTCGTAAGGTTTTCCCTTTAATACCCCTTTTCTAATTAATTCATATTGTATTAAAAGTTGTCCGTAGTATTGTTTTAATATCCTTTTTTGGTATCTCTTTAGTACCCTATTTACTAGTTACTACTGTATTAAAAGCTATTCATAGTATTGTTTTAATGCCAACCGATTCAACAGTTATTTTGTATTCTTTTTTAACTTTTGATTCTCTTTGCTAGTTGTTTTTTTTTTGTTATTATTCTCACTGCAATTAAAGATATTTTGCGGTGTTTGAATGTCTATAGTACTTGTCTTTATTCCGGGCATGTATCCTAATGGACTGTTACAAAAGACCTCCAAGATCATCA
>NW_020905036.1:0-337 GCF_003984885.1 Neopelma chrysocephalum | reverse complement strand
TTCAAAGATGGCTCCTTTCACATTAGAGCCCCTCAAATTGGCTTCCTGGAGGTCGCAACGTGGTAGGTCACAATTCAGAAGGGGAAAAAAAAAAGAAGTGTCAATGGAATGCACCCAGAACTCTGTTCAAAGCTTTACTTGAAGTCCATTTACCTGAACTCCATTGTAGTCTGAAGCTGGAGAGCTCAGCCAAAAGCCAGCAATCCCCCAAGTTACCAGCTGACTATAGGAGAGAAAGGAATAGGATGGAAAATGAATCCCAACTCACTTCCAAATCAGTTTCAGCCAACGTTGCTCCCCTGAGGTTACAGTTCTTTAGTTTGGTGTTTCTCAGCGT
>NW_020905035.1:0-411 GCF_003984885.1 Neopelma chrysocephalum | reverse complement strand
GGAGTTCCCAGCCGTGGGTTGCACTGGAAAATGGACATTTTGTGATATCCACATGTAGGCAGACATGATATATCCCACTGTGGTGTGGGTTGTCTCTCACACCCCCCAGCCTGACCCTGGCTGTCACTTAGTTGTAACACAGCTGAAAATACAATAATGAAATGCTGAAAATATAACAACAAAATGCAAATTTAAGTGCCAAGTAGCACCTTATTCTTTGTGTTTAAGGACAGAGCTAGTGTCCCACCCCTAAACTCAAGCAAGGCCAGAGCTGACAGCAGGGCAAGGGCACACAGGGGTGTTAAATAAATACTTGAGGAAACAGGGCGATAACTCCCCTTTATAACCCAAAAAGGAAAACGGCTGTCCTTCCTCCAGCAAGCAAACAGTATAAAAAGTTTCATGACAGAT
>NW_020905034.1:0-2630 GCF_003984885.1 Neopelma chrysocephalum | reverse complement strand
AGCAGTCTGAGGTGTTGAATTTCCCACAGACTCCTCCTTCCTCTGCCAAAAGGTAGTCTAGGGCCAATCTGTTTTGGTATATGGCTGCTCTACTTTGGCGCTGTTGTTCAGCTATTAGTTCTAATCCCTTTGCGGTCTGATTTATAACTATTTCTACCACAGCTTGGAGTCGTATAATTCGATTGAGCATATAAATGGGTGTACGGTAACCCCATGTACCATCTTGTGCCCATGTGGCCGGTCCATAATACTCAATAATTCTCTCAGGAGGCCACTCCTCCTCCCCCCATTTTTGGGTTCCCCCTATTGAGTGTTCTTTAATCCCAATGTAAGGTGTTCTCCCTTTTACTTCTCTTTTTTTTCGGTTAAGGGAGTCATATAACGGGACTCCCAATTCATCTCCACTCTCCAAGGGCAATAGGAAAAATCCAGGCAAAATTATTCCTATGGTACAACAACCACTCCAATTTTCTGGTAGGACTGTATATGCCCTTTTTCCACAAATCCAAAAAAATCCATTTGGTGCTTTCCAAAAATGTTTGGACAGGCAATCAGCATTTTTCCAAAATTTTGATATTTCCATTATTCCGGAAAAAGGGTTTACTTTGGTTTTATTACATTGATATAGTTTTTTGTTTGCATCCCACTCACAGTTGGGGCCCTTTTTCCCTGACCAATAGTTAGTTGGGGCTTGTGGGAAATACTCACTGTGAGTGGAGTTAGTTTTTAGGGTTCGCTTGCAAGGGGTTTCTCCAACTGGGTATACAAAGTGTGGTCCTGTTCTCCGTATACAATCTCTCCCTATTACTGTGGAGCTTAATATCCATCCTTCTGGTCTATTCACTTTATTATGAGAAAATGTGTAGTTTCCTTTGAGTATTTCTTGGGCATCCAGACTAAAACCTCTCCAGGGCCATTCTTCTGCCATTAAAGGCCCTCCGCATACCCAACATCGACTTACTCTTAACCCTTTAGCAATTTTTTCCGCTAGATCAACAAATAGATTTTGTCCTACTGCCGGGAGCTCAAAATTTCCATCCATCTCTCCTGTCAGTTCAGAATATAAGCTACTTAACTGTGATAGCGGGTGGTTCTTGGATTGTTTTCTCTCAGTATTTTCAATGATTTCTTCTATTATTATTTCAGGGGCCCCCCATTCATTAGTGATATCCCAGCAAATCCAAGTTTCTTTGACGGGACAACTTAGTCCTAGTCGTGTCCCTTCTGGTCCTAAATTTTGTGCTATCCCATAGCGTCTGTTGCCTATCACACAGGTTTCTAATTTTTCCTTGTCATAACAAACTTCGTTCACATACTCATGTGCCATAAAGATGGTTACCACACCTGTTTCGTAGTATGCATTTTGGTAACATTTTTGGCAGTGGTCATTGGCAACAACCACTAGCAGGAGCGCAGCTAAGACAAGTAGAGGTCCAGTATAGCATATACCTCCACTGTCCATGCCTATCGGATTGCAGCCGACAGCAGGATGGGAAGATCTTCTTGTGGCAAGTATAGAGGCTAATCTGGTCTTGCCCTCTATTGCTCTTTATTGCTCTATCTTTGCGCTCAAGTATAGCTTGGCACTTAATAACACTAAAAAAATTTTGTTGGTTGGTTATTTATTTCCTAATGCACAATCATTCTCTAAAAACTATGGGTCTTAGTAGCAGTAGTCACTCCTTCGTGCTGGGTTTCCGATTTCTGTTGTTGGGAGCGGTGTTTCTCAGCTGTTGTCCTCTCCTGGAGACTGTAAAAACAAAATTTTACTTTCGTGTTATTTTCAGTTTTGGGTACTCTCCTTGGCATTTCCACTCGGGAGTGGAGGAAGGGGGTGTTATAGGCCCTTTGACTCTTGTACTATGGGTCCACCCCTTCTCTATAGTTCGTATTGCTGTTTCAGTGGTTAATACCACTTGGTATGGCCCCTCCCATTCTGGTTTGAGAGGTTCTTCTTTCCATGTTTTTATCAGAACCCAATCTCCCACTGAAATGTTGTGTATTTTCATCTCTAGTTTAACAGTTTGGGGAAGTAGTCCTTGTTGCCTGAGGTCATCTAACCTCTTGGCTATTGTTGTGACATATTCTCTGAGGTATTTTTCGCCTATTTCCAGAGTTGGACTTTGGTGGGTTTTATGGCATGATGGATAAGGCAGCCCAAATAACATCTCATAGGGAGATATATTTAGGTCTCTTCTGGGGGCTGTCCTGATCCGGAAGAGTGCTAGAGGTAAACATTTTGTCCATGGCAGCCCTGTTTCCAGGGCGATTTTGGTTATGGTTCGTTTCAGAGTTTGGTTCATTCGTTCCACTCTCCCCGAGCTCTGGGGGTGCCACGGGGTATGATGTTGCCACGAGACTTGTAGAGCCTCGCACGTTAATTTTAGAATCTTTGAAGTGAAATGTGATCCCCGGTCTGAATCTATGGTTTTGGGTAGTCCAAATCTGGGAACCACTTGTTCTAATAATGTTTTAACTACACTTTGAGCCGTGGCTTTTAAGACTGGAAATGCTTCTACCCAATGAGTTAAGTGATCTACAATTACCAATAAGTATTTCCATCTCTGTACAGGAGGAAATTCGGTGAAATCTACTTGTATTCTCTGAAAGGGCCTAATTGCAAGTTCTCG
>NW_020905033.1:0-596 GCF_003984885.1 Neopelma chrysocephalum | reverse complement strand
GGGGGGGGTTGAGCCCATCTTGGTGTGGTTTTGATCCCACCTTAAAAGGGTTTTGATCCCACCTCAAAGAGGGATTTAATCCCATTTCAGTGGAGGTTTGATCCCACCTGGAAGGGGATTATTTTAGAATTCCATGATTAGATTATTTCTATTATTCCATTATCCTTTCCCTTTTTCCCTTTTCCCTTTTTCCCTTTTCCCTTTTCCCTTCCCTCCCTTCCCTCCCTTCCCTCCTTCTCCTCCCTCCCCAAACCTCCCCAAACCTTCCCTCCCTTCCC
The DNA here is from genome assembly GCF_003984885.1 of Neopelma chrysocephalum. Classification (NCBI taxonomy): domain Eukaryota; kingdom Metazoa; phylum Chordata; class Aves; order Passeriformes; family Pipridae; genus Neopelma; species Neopelma chrysocephalum. The sequence goes on along the minus strand of NW_020905033.1, from coordinate 318 downwards.
AAACCTTCCCAAACCTTCCCTCCCCTCCCAAATCTTCCCTCCCTTCCCAAACCTCCCCAAACCTTCTTTCCCCTTTTCCCCTTTTCCCCTTTTCCCCTTTTCCCCTTTTCCCCTTTTCCCCTTTTCCCCTTTTCCCCTTTTCCCCTTTTCCCCTTCCCTTCCCTCCCCAAACCTCCCCAAACCCTCCCAAACCTCCCCAAACTTTCCCAAACCTTCTTTTCCCTTTTCCCTTCCCTTCCCTTTTCCTTTTCCCTTCTTTTCCCTTTTCCCTTTTCCCCTCCCTTCCCCTTCCCTTCCCTCCCCTCCCCTCCCCTCCCC
>NW_020905032.1:0-604 GCF_003984885.1 Neopelma chrysocephalum | reverse complement strand
AAATTGCATACGGTCGAGGATTCCTTCCAGACCGAAGGCGCCAGGACTGGGAGCCCCGGCTGCGCGCGTAGAGCCGATCGCAGCGCACAAGGGGCAGGCGAGAGCCGAAGGGTCAGGCCCCTCCTTCTGTGCAAAAAGGGCCGTCGATGGCTGGACGGCCCGCCTGCAAGTCGAGGGCTAAAATTGCATACGGTCAAGGATTCCTTCCACAACGAAGGCGCCAGGACCGGGAAGCCCGGCTGTGCAGGTAGAGCCGATCACGGCGCACAAGGGGCAGGCAAGATCCGGAGGGTCAGGCCCCTCCTTCTGGGCAAAATAGGCCGTCGTTCGTGTGCCGGTGCGCTGGCCAGTCGGTGGCTAAAATTGCATACGGTCGAGGATTCCTTCCAGACCGAAGGCGCCAGGACCGGGAGCCCCACCTGCGCGCGTAGAGCCGATCGCGGCGCACAAATAGCAGGTGATAGCCGGAGGGTCAGGCCCCTCCTTCTGGTCAAAAAGGGCCGTCCTTTGTAGGCCGGTTGGCCGGCCGACCGGGGGCTAAAATTGCATATGGTCGAGGATTCCTTCCAGACCGAAGGCGCCAGGACCGGGAGACCCAACTGAG
>NW_020905031.1:0-730 GCF_003984885.1 Neopelma chrysocephalum | reverse complement strand
TGCTCACCTAGTTCCTTGTTCAGGTCTGCTCTGAGCAGCTGAATATCACACTTACTGGATTCCTGCCCTTTCCGGAGATCTTCACGCATAGCTTTCACTTGCTGGATGAGCTCCTGGAATTCCTCCTTCATCAAAGATTCCTGGGCCTTTGAGGCCTTGGCCTGTCTTTTTCTTTCTGTGAAAAAAAACATGTGTCAATGGGAGACTGACACTGCCCCCTTGAAAGGGAGACCACCCATCTGCCCTGAGGATGCTCAAATCCTCAGTTTTCAATTCTCTTCTTCAGGGTCTCTCCTTAGGCCTTCCTGCAGGTTGTCTTTTTAACTCCTCTCTCCTCCTGAGAAATACTCACTTCAGAGGAATTAAACCTTGCACTCAAGGTGAAGCCTGGAAATGGACACTTTTGCTTTATTTCTTTAGGCAGGGAGGGAACAAGAAACTCAGACTCAGGTCCCTCATGTCCGGCCTGTTTACTAATTTGTGTGTTCCACACTTCCTTTTCTTTAGAGAATCCTTCCTAATTCAGCAGCCTTGGAAAAGAACTCACTCATCCCTGAAAAACAGGGCTGGGGAATTCCCAAGCTGATGCACTGTGGGCACCATTAGTGATCTCTTCCCCAGCTTTCAAATCCTTTCCCACCAGGAGTTGGCTCCGGGAAGGAGCCTTGGTGTCTCTCCTGGAGCTCCAGTCTTCCTTGGGACATGGAGCCTGTTTTCTCTTCCAGCTTTT
>NW_020905030.1:0-1045 GCF_003984885.1 Neopelma chrysocephalum | reverse complement strand
AGAGCACCTACCCTCAAAATGTCCTCAACTGATGGCACATCCGTGGCGTTGGTTTGCTGAGACAAGAAAGAGGGAAGCAGCATGAGTTTGTTGGGGTTTTTCCTGACATGAGACAAGCAGGCACTCGGCAAACATTTGCTGACCAACTGCTCTAGGCATGGCATGTAAGACCATTAATAACAAAATGCTGGTAAGGTCTAAAAGCCCCTTCAGAAGGGCAGTTGCTTTCCTTGAAGCAGCTGAGCTTTGCCTGCAAAGGCCCAGGCTGCCTCTGCATTTCAAAGAGTTTCAGAACTTGAGATCCATTGGGCTCAAAAGCAGGTGAAAGCATATGCAAGGGGCAGAAAGCTCTCTTGTAATTTACCAACAGCCCAGGAAAAAAGGGACTGGGTTACCTTTGTTGAGCAGGGCAATTTGGCAGGCTCTGCTTTCGGAGGCATCTGCAGAGGTGACACGGGACATGAAAATGAGTAGGTCATTTCCTGGAAAACAATTGAGAGATGCAGCTCTCAGGATATTTGCTGAGACACACAGAGGAAGATTCACATTCCCCCGGGGTGCCTATAAAAACAGCAATATGCATTCCTAACAGGTCAGAACACGGGCTGTCTGGTGAAACACAAAATGATAGAAAACTTCCAGCTGGAGTCCTCGGGCTGCAACCCCAGCCAGCACACGGCATTTTCACACCGTGCACAGGGAAGGGGTGACATGGACTCAGACCCAGGCACTGGGAGCCTGTGTGCTGCTCACAGAGCCAGCTCGGACACAAGGTTCCAGTTTTGCATCAGACCTGGCTTGGCTTTGCACAAATGGACTGGAATTCCTGGGAAGGAGCAGCAGCAGTGCTATCCACAAGCCAGTGGAAGGACTCAGTTGCATGGTCCTGCTCAGGGCCACGCTGCTGGCTCTGGCATCACGGACACGAAGCAGCGTGTCCAGTGCCTTGGGAGGAAGGAAGCTCAGGAAAGGGAACTCCTGACTTGAGGAAGGAGCAGCTCTGTCAGTCTCACGTGCCTTGTCAGTGTGGCTCTTGAACTGCACT
>NW_020905029.1:0-3173 GCF_003984885.1 Neopelma chrysocephalum | reverse complement strand
GGGTTCCCCATTCTCGATCCATCTCAGGCCGGTTCTGCCCCCCCCAAATTTGGCTTCACCCCTTGGGATTCCCCCAAGCCCCTCCTCCACTGCCCCCCAATAACCAGGACTGGGCAGGAAGCAGGGAGGGCCCGGCAGTGTCTAACAGAGATAAATCAAGGCATATCTCTCTTTCTTTTACCCCCTGGGCAGTGACCATCAAGAGGCATCCCTGCTTCACAGCAGAAGCTCCAGACACTTCAACAAAGTCTGTGGAAGAATCTGCTCTATGAAAGTTGGCCCTGGGCTTTTATACTTATTCAGTGATGGATCTCCAGTCACATATTCCCAGGCCAGTGAGCAGCTGATCTGTCAAACTCTGCTTCCAAAAGCAGGATATGTATTGGAAGGTTGGGGAACCAGGCTGGGTTTGGCACAGTTCAACACTAAACCAACCCCTTGGCACCAGCAGTAACTCCCCACAGAGAGCTTGCATTGCTTGCATTCTCCCATCAGATTCTTTTCCAGGTAGAACATCCTGCTACAAGAGGTCTGTTAGCACCCGCCCCAGAAAGGAGGGGGTAACCCAGGTTCTTAAAAAATCCCTTGGGGTGAATTAGAGTGAAACGACACTTAATAATGAGTGTTTGAAAATATATATATATGTGGGGTTTATTTTAGAACACTTTTGTTTCAAAGGTAAACAGGTATGTTGCCATTTTGGGTGTTATCATCTCTATCTCTCATCTGCAGCAATATGGCATAAAGAGAACCTTTAGGGAAAATGCATAAGGGAGAGAAAGGAAAGACAGGATAAGGGTAAGGGAGAGTAAGGGAAAGAAAAGCTGAGAGTGGAAAGATGTCTATAGTCACCGCCCACGGGGTCCAGCGATGGAACTTGGGAGTTGCAGCTTCCATGTCTGTGAGTTGAAGTGGTGGCCTTGATCCGTTGGGGGTGAGGGAGGGAAGCCCCCGCACTGCAAGAAGTTATGAGTTATTATATCCATGGATGGTGTCCCGGGCCATGCCACGAACCCCCAACATCTCCTGGGCCTGCGCAGTTCCCGTGAGGGGCCTGGGAAAAGGGTTTCTCCTGCCTTTCAAGGTTGGCAGAGGGGGGGATGGTCTTTGATGGGCCATCAGAGGTATAATGCAAAAGTCCTGCAGAAGTCCCTTGGCAATCCTAGAATGCATAAATCGTGAACCGTTTCAGTCTCTGACACCACCCTGTGATTTATGCATTCAATAATTTCTCTTCTTTTGTTGTTCACTGTGAATCTTCTTTGTGGGCGGTGCCTTTCCTGTAGTGGACAGAAAGAGAGAAGAGTAAAGAAAAGGAAGAGATAGCACAAATCTTTTCCCAATGCAATGCAATTTCTAAAAAACCCTACAGTAAAATAGTAAGCATATGGGACATAACAGGATCTCAATAACTACAGTCAAATTTCCTAATATTAACAAAGGTACAAACATCAGGATTTAATACTGACACAAATCTAATTTTCACTAGCCACTCTCTCCACCCTGTGAGTAATCAGGGCATCCTTTAATGCATGGTGGGTGTGAGGAATTCTATGATAATGTGTCTGTTAGAGGGGCCAATGTGTCTTGAAATTGGACCTGAAATTACACATCAGTTTTTATGCAAATACATTGAGTTACCTGGGAGCTGGTACAAGGCTTTCTTATATTCTCTTCAGGTCACACTTTCTTTTCTTTGGTCTAGATTTAGTTTAATTTGTTAATCTTTTGAGAAATTTAGCCAAATATAAAATGTGATGCCTTCGGAGGCAGGGGGTTAATGCATCTAATACATATTTGTATGATTCCAAATATGCATAAATTCTTGTACCAACTCCCAGGCTAAATTTGATCAAGTTTCTTGATTCTCAATTGATTGAGACAGAATTATACATATCTAAAAGCTTCTCCCAAGCCAATTTGTTTTTCAATAAAAAGACAAAATAACCTTGACAAAAATTAAACTAGCAATATATAAAATGGCTTTTCTTACACAATCTTACCAGTGAGTTGCTCATGATAAAAACACAAATAAGTCAACAATTCTTAATAAGCTGAAAATACAAGCAATTTGGGAGTAGAGGAGACACAAATACAATGTTTGTGGTAAACTTTTACATATTGCAAAACTACTGAGACAAAAATACACACAGACGTGCACATCACAAAGTTATTAAGATAAAAACACAAACACTTGTCAAAGAACAGTAGAACTCTCCAGTCCTGTTGCCACTTTGTTTTCTCATGGCATACTTGTAAACTGACAACAGAAGCAGTTGTGGGGGCAGTTCTCTCTTCTGCCCATTGCAGCAATTGAAAACTTTATCGCTCTCACACAGTTTGATCTCATCTGCTGGCAGGTTCCTGTAAAAAGAGGAAATCTGGCCCACTATGGACCCATTATTAAAAAGAAGGAATTATCTATTTATCCAACTCCTTTTCTTATCTGGCATGATGCTACTAGGGCAGCAATAATGGAGAAGTCTGGAACATGTTTTCTCCAAAAAGCAAATAAACCCAGAGCATGCTGGAGCTCTTTTTACTCCTCAGCATCTTTATTTGCTGTAGGGTGGCCAAGGTGCCAGAGGGAATACACACTGCTACTTTTTCTGTGGGAATTTGAAGTCTCAGACTTTCCAAGTGGGTGATAGTATTTGTCTGGTCCACTGTGGTGACATGAGCAATCTGGGCAATCAATTCAGCTTTGTTATGTCCAGCAGCTGTTTGTGAGCCAGTGTCAGCACCGAGGTAACTCACTGTCAGCTGCCACTGCCCATTAGGTTAATGGACAGGCCCCCTCCCCCCCGAGGATAGTTTATCAATCTATCTATCTATCTATCTGTAGGGTTTAGTTTAGAACAATTTTGTCTCCCTGTAAAGTAGGTTTGGGCAGTTTTGGCTCCTGCCTATAGTGATAGAAAAACACAAACATAACACTTCCCCTCTCTGGCTCCAAGCCCAGCCTGTCCCCTCCAGGGCTGGGTGTTCCCCCCTCTGCCCCAGGCAGTTCCATTGCCCTTGGGCAGCAAAGCCCCCACTGCTTCTGCAACTGGAGAGTGTTGGAGCCATGGACCTTTAACATTCCAGTCTCTCCCAGCTCTGCATCCCAAAAGTTGAGAGGGATCCATCTGTCACCTCAAAGTAGATCAATCCCACTGAAAATGGCTCAATCC
>NW_020905028.1:0-532 GCF_003984885.1 Neopelma chrysocephalum | reverse complement strand
CGGGTTTCCAGGACTGTATTTTCCATCTTGGCACCGTTTGCTGCACCAAGTGACACCAGGGTAGCTGTCAGCCCAATTTTGGCATTAAGAGAGAAACCTGCAGTTCCAGGCCAGTGCTGCCCCTCCCTCACACCAACATTCTGAGTCTCCCCAACCTCAGCACTCGCAGCCCCCAGCCCAGCCAGGTCCCCCAGAAGCAGCCAGGGCTGGGTGCAGGCAGTGAACCCGAGTGCCAGACCCTCACCTGCTCCGATCGGGGCTCCGTGTCCTCTGTGTCTCACTGCAAAGACTGAAAGTGAAACGGCAGGAGGGCAGGCAGGAAACTGAGCCTGGGAGGAGCCCAGTGCCGTTTCCCAGGCAGGGCAAGGGCACAGTGCCAGCAGCAGCTCTCCCAGCCCCATCCACCTCCTTCGCCTTTCCCCTGGCCCCGCATCCCCCCGGGAACCCACCACTGATGGCACCGGCCCCGCTGCCCCCCCGCCCAAGAGGAGAGGGGAGAAGGGACACACTCGGGGTCCCCGTGTCCCCCACA
>NW_020905027.1:0-831 GCF_003984885.1 Neopelma chrysocephalum | reverse complement strand
GATGGCCAGTCAGAGAGCGGGAGAGCGGCACGGCCCCGCCCCCTGCGATGGATCGAGGCTCTGACAGGCGCTCTGCCCGCCCCCTATGAGTGACGGACAGGGCGCGCCGCCAATCAGAGCCCGGAAAGCCACAGGGCTTCGCCTCCTCCGGCCAATCACGGCTCTGCCAGGCTGAGGGAGCCAGCGCTCGGGGAGCAGAGGGAGCGGCCGGGACCCTCCTCGCCGGCTGCGGGCGGCGCCTTCATTTTGCACACGACGGTAACTCCTGAGGTAATTCCAGGTCTCCTCCCTCTCCACGGCGCTGCCTCTCAGGGCACGCAGGGCGGCACCGCCGGGAGCCTCCCGCCTCCTCCCTTGGGATGAGCGACAGCCGCGCTGGCCAATCGCAACAAGGCGTTCTTGTCGAGCGGCGGCCATCGCAGTTAATCAGAATCGTCCGCAGGGCCGCCGGGGGCCGTGATTGGGTGGGGGGCGGTGCCTGGATACGAGGCGGAAGTGACGGCGTGTCATGGCAACCGCGGGCGCGTCGCGGCTCCCGAGGTGCCGCAGCCCTGAGGAGCTGCCCGGGGACTTTGTCCTTGTGAACTCGGGTTTACTGTGGTTTCTTTCCTTTCCAAAAGGTTCCTGTGCGCCGAGCACGCCGTACGCCGGGCTGGCAGTGAAGCCCAGGAGCCGGAGCTGTGGTTTGTGGTGCGGTCACACGGAAGGGTCCTCGCGTTCCTGCTCGGGGTATGTTGGCCTTTGCACCGCCCGGGTCTGATTTGGATGGCAAAGAGCCCATCGGGTGCCGGGGGGCACCCAGCGGGGATTCCTGTGTGCCACTGACTGCCT
>NW_020905026.1:0-483 GCF_003984885.1 Neopelma chrysocephalum | reverse complement strand
TTCCAGCACATTTTAGACTTTTCCAATTTTATTGTCAAGTTGCACCTGATCTTAACAAATAGACTTTGTTATAGAATAATAAAACTGCCTCTGAGTTTCACTGCTCATTTCAGACTGAGCAGTAAGACAATGTTATTTCTAATCCAGTGCCACATTTTAATTTTGCACAGCAAAATTTGGTGGTAAAAATGTTACCAAATGCCAAAGTAAAGGATCTTTAAAGATAAGCAAGGCTGTGCACAGGTTTATGAGAGCCATTCAGATAGACTTTCTTTCATCATTAGCTTGTTGTTGATTACAATTAGAAAACTTAGAGCTTTGAAATTATCTTTTTTATGACCCTGTGGTAGTTTAAAATCAATACCTCATTGGTTAAATAGGTTTTAGTTCATATTTCCTTTTAGTTAATGCTCTGAAAACATATTATCCTGATTTGCACATAAAATCCTGCTGTAAAGCACGTGGCATTCATTCCCTAGGATA
>NW_020905025.1:0-1539 GCF_003984885.1 Neopelma chrysocephalum | reverse complement strand
CTGTTAACCACATTGACAGAGGATTTAGGATGGTTCATGTACTTGATCTTAAAGATGCCTTTTTCTGCATTCCTGTACACAAAGACAGCCAAGAGCTTTTTGCCTTTTGAGTGGGAAAATCCTGAGACAGGGAGGAAAACACAACTAACCTAGAGAGTCCTTCCACAAGGCTTTAAGAACAGTCCAACAGTTTGGCCCTGAAAACGGGCAAAGAGGGAGTTGTAACGTGGACAGAGGAGACCAGAGATGTGTTTAAACAACTGAAACAGTCCTTGATGTCAGCTCCAGCACTAGGATTACCAGATTTAACTAAACCTTTCAAACAGTTCACACACGAGCAGTTGATGCCAATTTGTGCCCCAAAGAAGGCGCGGAGAAACTGCTCAGAGACGAATTTTCAGTCTATAAGCAGGAGGTATTTATTTATTTACGGCCAGGGAGCAGCCCAGGTCGCCCTGGACAAACTGCTCCACTCGAGTAACTTACAATTGAGCCTTTTATACACTTTTTGTCAAGCAATTGCATCACACATTATGAATATTCATTATATTGCAACATCTACTTTTAATATTCATAACAGGCGGAGTTGAGGCAGAGTTAGAGGTGTTGTCTCCAATTTGGGGAGAATTTCAGGGGTCGTTCCTGTTCTTCATCTTCATGAACTCAGTGTCCTTCCATCATCATCTTCATAAACTTTTGATCCTTCCCTAATTTGGAGAGTTTCCTTGTGTATTCTGCAGGGATTTCCAGTGTCTGGCAAGAGTACCTGATTTCTTGGCTCATTCCTTTTCTTATCTCCCTTTGTTTCTCTTCTATATGTCCTTTTTTGTGTATGCTAGCATTTTTAGTTCTTTCTGTCCATGCTTCGTGTTCTTTCATGTCAGAGCGTCCTATATTCAGGTGAATTTATTATCTCCGCTGTGTCTTAATACTAAGTTTTTTATGCTTTTCCTTAAAGCCTGCATTTTGCATTTAACTCTCTAATTCATGTATTGCTCTACTAAATTCGCATCCAGGTTTTACCTGGCTTCACTGCTGCCGCCTTTGCGTCTTCTGCTGCCCACTCCCAGTGGAGAAGAACTCCCAGCTTTTTCAGTCCCAGACCTGGGTCCAGTTGAACACTGTTTCCGAGTTTCTAGGACCCCAGCCGGGGGGGCTGAGGGGGCGTGGTCCCCAGCGGGGCTCCTGCCCCTTCTCCCCTCGTGCTCTCAGAACATGGCCACTTCTTCTCCAACTCCCTCATCCCCCTTCTTTTCCGCTCTGCTGGGATAGGTTTGAATTTTGCAGGGGCGCTGATTGGGTCAACATCAGGAGAGACACCACCCCCTCGGGGGTTACCATTTTTTGAACTCCAGGGGGAAAAAACACCTTTTTGCCCCAACACTCCCCCGGAAACCAAAGAACCAAGCCCCCACCATGGGACAGTTCAACCCCATCCGTGTGCCAAAGGCTCCTTTGGGATGTCACAGCCTATCCTCTCCATTCCGGAATACCCCTGGTGACCAAAGAACCAACACCTCACACCCCACAGTGCAGCCC
>NW_020905024.1:0-496 GCF_003984885.1 Neopelma chrysocephalum | reverse complement strand
CCGAGCGGGCCCGAGCAGGGCCGCACCGGGCCGCACCGGGCCCCGCGCCCGCCCCGCGCCGCTCCCGCCGCCGCTCCCGCCGCCGCACAGCCAGTAATTTTCCAAGCCCGGCCGGCGCTGCCCGGCTGAGCCCGCAGGATCGGCGGGGCCATGGGAGACAAAGGCACCCGGTGAGTGAGCACCGGGACCGGCACGGAGCGGGACCTCCCGGGGGCGGCCCCGGGCGCGGCGGGGCGGGTGGGGCGGGCGCTGCCCGCGGCCCCCGCGGGGGCTGCCCCGGGTCCCCCCCGCTGCCCGTGCGCGGTGCCCCCGGGGGGGCCGCGGGGACCCGGCGATGGCGGGGGGTGTTCGGGGGGTGCTCGGGGGCGTCGCTGCTCCCTCCCCGTCGGATGCGGAGCCCGGAGGGATCGGGGCGGGGGGAACGGGGGGGGGGGGGGTCTCCCCGCGGTGACCCCCGGGGGACCCGGGTGCTGGTGTCACCCCCCTGCCTGCGGCA
>NW_020905023.1:0-910 GCF_003984885.1 Neopelma chrysocephalum | reverse complement strand
TCTGCTGGGATTCCCACAGGCTGTGTTTGAAAGCTGAGGGTGCACCCTACTATACCCCAGGCATGGAAACACCTTCCTAATGATCAACAGGAGGCTTGTTATTTTCATACAGTCCCACATGTCCAATTTCCAGCAGGAATCCATCTGCACCTCCAGCCATCTAAATGCAAGTGGGTTTTCCAAGGGATCAAAGCCGTGTAAATGCCTCCATCCTTTCAAAGTAGTAGCCTGAATGCACATAATCTTACTTTATATTCATAGGAAAATCCCACTAAGAACCTGTGTAAACATGGCTCTAAACCAGCTGTCAAAGCACTTGGGGAAATACCAGTACAACCAGTTCTGTGCTGGGTGTCAAGGGAAGACAATAAAGCCCTTGAAGGTTGTCATGTGTGATAAATGTTTGTGCCATATCAGAGCATCAAGGGCCAAAGATTCCATCTCACCACACGGGCAGGTGAAGCTTCATCACACCTCCAGCTCCATCAGCTGTAATTATCAGAGAATCATGGAATTGATAAGGTTGGAAAACACCTTTAAGATCATCAAGAGCAACTGTCCACCCAGCACCACCACATGTTCACCACTAAACCACGTCCTCAAGTGTCAAAGCCACAGGTTGTTTGAACCCTTCCAGAGATGGTGACTCCACCACTTCCATGGACGGCCTGTGAGAGGGCTTGACAACCCTTTCAGTGAAAAAATATTCCTTGATATCCCATCTAAACCTCTCCTGGCACAACTTGAGGCCATTCCCTCTCCTCCTGTCCCTTGTTCCCTTCAAGCAGAGCCCAACTCTGCCCCGGCTCCCCCCTCCTGTCAGGGAGTTGCAGAGCCAGAAGGTCCCCCCTGAGCCTCCTTTGCTCCAGGCTGAGCCCCCCCAGCTCCCTCAGCTGCTCCTGCTGCTCCA
>NW_020905022.1:0-333 GCF_003984885.1 Neopelma chrysocephalum | reverse complement strand
TGCCAAGATAAAATTCCAGCTGTCAGAATAAACAGAGGCAGACGAGCCCGGAGCCGGGGAGGATTTGTTGTGAGCAGGATCTGTGGGAATCCTGGGAATGCTGCGGGATGGAGCCTGACACAGGAGCTCTGCAAGTCTCCCTTTGATTTCCAGTTTGGATTTCCACAAATTTCCCCACCCGGGCTTTTTATTCCCTGGTTTTTGCATCCCCCCAGTATTTTCCTCCCCTCACGGACACTGCATCCCTCCCCCAGGTATCTCATCATCCCCTGGGCATTGAATCCCCCTCTCTGGGTGTTCCATCCCCTCCCGGGCATTCCATCCCTCTCCGGG
>NW_020905021.1:0-1144 GCF_003984885.1 Neopelma chrysocephalum | reverse complement strand
GGGGGGGGGGGGGGGGGGGGGGGGGGGGGGCTGGGGGCCACGGGCACGGCCGGGTGTGGGAGCAGCCGCCGCCGCACGGAGCAGCCGCTCATTTATTATTGATCTGCGTATCTGGTGTCGGGCCGAGCGCGGCCCCGGGGGCCCCCCCCTCGGACCCTCCACAGCCCCCCCTCCGGCACCCCTGGGTGACACACACCTCGGGGAGGGGTCCGCGGTGGGGAGGGGAGGGGGCGGCAGGGGGGAGCCTGCGGTTTCCATGGCCACGAGGCTGCGTTTTCCCGGGAAAACTGATAAATAGCGGTGCGTGCAGGCGTGGTGCGGGGAGGGCGGGGTCCGCTCAGCACCCCCAGACCCCGCCGCTGAGGTCCCGGTGTCCCCCCCCAGGGCGCTGGGAGCTGAGCTGTGGGGTCCCCGCGCCCCCCCCCCCTCCAAGATGTCCTACTTCACCGAGCACTTCTGGGTAAGCCCGGACCCCCCACCCTTGGGTGCCTCCCCGCCTTGGGTGCCCCCCACCCTCTGGGCACAGTGCAGGGGGGGCCCCCCACCCTGGGGAGAGGTTGGTTTTTGGGGCCTGACACCTTCGTTAACGCTGCAAATTAACTGCTGTGGGGGGGGTGATGGGTGGGGGTGCCCGGGGGTCTCGCTGGGGGTCTCGCGGCTGCGGTGCCATCCCTGCCCCCCCCTCCCTGGGGATCCCCGGCCCTCCCGGGTGCCCTGGGCAGGGGGAAGTCGCGTGGCCGGTGCTTCCTGGTTGGCACCTTCCTCTTCCTCCTGCCTCAGTTTCCCCCCCCCGTGGTGCCACCTGCACCCCCAGCCCGGCTGGGGCGGGGGGGGCACCCAAAATAACCCCCAGGAACACCGGGGTTCGGCCCACCCCTTCCTGCCTCTGCTCCCCGGGGAGCATCCGAGGGCATCTGGGGAAGGGTGGGGGGCTCAGCACCCCCCTGTGCACCCCTTCAGGCCACCCCAACTGGTGCTTCCCAGTGATGGCACCGCCCTGGGAGAGGGGGAATGTGGCTGGGGGTCCCCTGGGTGGGGTTTGGGAGCTGATGGGGGGGGGGGGGGGGCCCGGGGGGGGGGGGGGAACCCGGGGGGGGGGGCAGGGGGGTGGGGTCCCCAGAATCATTGGCTCCACCCCCAGAGC
>NW_020905020.1:0-683 GCF_003984885.1 Neopelma chrysocephalum | reverse complement strand
ACCATCCCACCCCACTCCTGCCAGGACCATCCCACCCAACTCCTGCCATGGCCATGAGGGAGCAGAGCCCAACAGGATCAGTCAGGAGGTGCTGGCCACCAACACCCCCCGTGCCCCTAAAATCTCTCCCTGCTCTGCCCAAGCCTTTTCTCACCTCTGCAGGGAGCTGAGCCCTCCCCAGCCAGGGCAGGATTGCAGCTCCCTGCCCCGGGCTCTGTGCCCCCCTCACCAGCCCCCACTGCCCTCACTCACCCTCAATGACGACCTGCAGCTCCACCTTCTGTCCCTTCAGGTACCTCCCGGCCATCCCTGGGAACACAGAGCCTGTCAGGGCCCCAGCACATCCCTGGGCCACATCCTGGGGCTGGGGAGGGACCTTGTGTCTCACCAATGAACCTGAGGGCCGCCTCTCTCACGGGCTCCTGGGGGCTCTCCAGGTACGGCAGGGCCTGGCACAGGTACTTGGCCGCTCTTCTCTTGTCCTTTTCCAGCTGCAGAGAGTGGCAGGGGCACGGAGGGAAGGGTTGGATGGGGCTCTGCACTGGCCTCCCCTGCCCCACAGAGCCCTGAGGCCCGGGCAGCAGCCGCTGGGGCCGGGTTTTGGGGGGAGCAGAGGGCTGGGTGCTGCCCTTTTTTGGGAGCAGAGGGCTGGGTGCTCCCCTTTGGGGGGTTCAGAGGGCTGG
>NW_020905019.1:0-538 GCF_003984885.1 Neopelma chrysocephalum | reverse complement strand
GGCCACAAGAAGCCCCGTCAGCCCCCCCGGGCTGGGGCCAGAGTGGCTGGAGAGCAGGCAGGCAGGAAGGGAGCTGGGAGTGTGGATGGACAGGAAGCTGAAGAGGAGGCAGAGTGTGGCCAGGTGGCCAAGAGGGCCAGTGGATGGTGACCTGGCTGAGGAAGAGTGTGGCAGCAGCAGCCTGCAAGGAGGAGCAGAGACAGCCTTGGCAGTGTGGGGGGCCAGGTTGTCCCTGTGCCTTCCCCTGCAGGCCCTGGCTGTCCCTGCTGGGCCCCTGTCCATCCCCATCAGGTCCCTGCCCGTCCCCCCCGGGCTGAGCTCCCCCAGGAACTGCCGTGGAGCTGAAGCTGCTGCCATCCCCCCCCTGCAGCCGCTGGCCCAGCCAAGGGAGCAGCAAAGGCAGGGCCAGGAGCAGAGGCAGCAGCAGGGGAGCCCTGGGGGGGCCGGGAAGCTCTTGTGTGGGGCAGGAAAGAGGCGCTGGGCACGAGGCTGGGGCTGTGCTGAGCAGGCCCAGCCCTCACATCCCCCCAGCCAACGC
>NW_020905018.1:0-1873 GCF_003984885.1 Neopelma chrysocephalum | reverse complement strand
GCTTTGCCACCCCCCTCCCAGCAGCATTTCTAGACCCTCCCTGATGTTTCTGCACCAGCTCTGGCTGTTCCCTGGAACACAAAGCCATGGGCTGATCCTGACTCCCTCTGGGTGACCTCTTGCAGCACAAGGGTCCCCCTTGAGTGACATTTCTTTTTTCCTCACCTTCAGTCTGAACCTTCAATGCTACTTTTTGTGGAGATTTCATTCTATTTCCAATACGGAGAAAAGCTCCATCCTGTCAGATCTCCTCTAGACCCTCTCCAGTTCTTCCTCATTCCTCCAGAATGGGGAACCTCACAGACAGACAGACTGGTCCAGATGTGGTGACCCCAGGACTGAGTCCAAGAGGGTGACAACTCCCTTGTCTGGGTGCTCACACTCACCCTAAGGCAGCCCCATGTGCAGTTGGCCTTAAATCAATTCTTTGTAACATCACGGAATCAAGTGGCACCGTGACACTGCAGGGCCTCATGGAACCAAAGGAATGCAGGGACACTGTGGAATCTCATGGAACCAAGGGACCATTGTGACATGCAGGGTCTCTTTGGAGCAAAAGGAACCCTGAGACATCTCAGAACCTCCTGGAACCAAGGGGCCGCTGTGCCTCCCCAGAACTCCATGGAATCAAGCAGAGCCGCTGCCTCCCCCCCGCTGCCGCACGGACCGGAGTCGCCGGCTCTGCCCCGCTTGGACACCTCTGGAGTCAGCGTGTTCTTGGGCAGCACAACTTGTCTCAGACCAGAGAGTTTCCCAGATTTTGCTTTGCCCCCTCTTTCCCATGGTTTTCTTTTTTGTTCTTTGTTCATTCAGGGGGAAAAGGGGGAAGGGAGGCACATGTTGATCCCTGTTTTTATCTGTTTACAAAAGCGAGTTGGGGCAGGGTGAGAGAGGAGGCAATTTCTCTCTCTGTTGTAACTTTGAACTCTTCTGTTGGTATTGCTGTTTTTGCTGCTATATTTCTTGTCAGTAAACTCTTATTTTCTCACTTATACCTCCTTATATTTTGTCTCCTTGTACTGGTGGGGAATAAAAGGAGAGTGAGTTCATTTTATTGGAGTTCTCGCCCCAATATGTGTCTTTAAACCAGGACAGGTTGCTCAAGGGCTCCCTGAAATTTGGCATTATCCAGAATAGACTGGAAAAAGCATTTTGTCCCATTATAGAGAGAGCTCTTCTGCATTGGTGTTCAAGGGCTGGTCACTGAGGGATTTCACCAGGAAGTTGCTGCCAAGAGGACTTTGTACCATGGATTTTATTTGACACTCTTCATTCAGTCAAATTCCCACCCACCACATCTTCCACTTCTTCAGTCCAGCTCTCACCAATCTGGCCATAAGGAGACCACACGAGACCATGTCAAGGGCCTTGATAAAGTCTGGACACACAACACCCCCTTCTTTTCCCTCCCACAGGGGTTCTGCAATCCCTGCCTTGTCCTTCCCATGCCTGGGAATGGCTGCAGCAGGACTTGCCAGATCCCCTTCCCTGCTGAGCCTGAGCAGTCTGGAACTCTGCCAACCCTCTTTGCTGCCCTGTTTGCAGACTGGTTCCATGTCTGCCTTTGCCAAGGCCCCAGGAAGCTCTGGGATGGCTCTGGCCTTTCCAAGGGTTTGGGAGAGGTCTCCCAGTGACACTGCCCAGCCTTCTCAATATCCCTGACACCAAAACCTTTTCCATAGCCCACACTTCCAGAGGAGTGCCCAGGACACAACACAGGTTGTTCTGGTGGTTCTGGAGAATTACAAGGGATTTCTTCCTCTAGGTCAACCCCTCCAATTGGATTTGAGTGCAGCTGAAAGGTTTGCTCAGCATTTTCCCCGGTTCCTCCCTGCCCTGAAGGTTTGTGGCCATCAGGCTGGAGCTGAGGGGG
>NW_020905017.1:0-337 GCF_003984885.1 Neopelma chrysocephalum | reverse complement strand
TTTGCTTTCCTGTCCTTTCCTTTCCTTTCCTTTCCTTTCCTTTCCTTTCCTTTCCTTTCCTTTCCTCTTTTCCTTCCCTTCCCAAACCTTCCCAAACCTTCTCAAAACTTCCCTTCCCAAACCTTCCCTTCCCTTCCCAAACCTTCCCTTCCCTTTCTCTTTCCCCTTCCCCTTCCCTCTCCCTTTCCCTTCCCTTTTGCTTCCCTTCCCAAACTTTCCCAAACCTTTCCTCCCCTTTCTCCTTCCCTTTCTCCTTCCCTCCCCTTCCTTCCCCTTCCCAAACCTTCCCTTCTTTTCCTTTTCCTTTTCCTTTTCCTTTTCCTTTTCCTTTTCCTTT
>NW_020905016.1:0-1849 GCF_003984885.1 Neopelma chrysocephalum | reverse complement strand
CCGGCCCACGGACACGCGCGCACACGCGCGGGGCCGCCGCTCGCCCGCGGCTGCGCCCGGGGCAGGACCCGCGCACATCAAACTGGGGATGGAAGTTACCGCAAGGGTCGCAGTAATCTCTGAGTCGCCGCCGCTGGAGTTGGATAACATGAGGAGCAATGGAACGTCCCCCTCGTCTGTCCCTGTTCCCCTCTGCCCACAGCCCGCGGGAAACCGCGAGAGCTCAGCACCCGGCACGCGAGTCAGAGCCTTTTCGGAAACGGGACCATAAAAGCCGCTCAAGGCGTTTCCCACAGCAGCGTGAGGCAGAGGCTGAGCCCGGAAAGACTAAACCGCCTTCCCCGAATAGACAAACCCGCCCGGAGCCTCCGCAGAGGCAGCGCAGTGGTGACAGCACGGACACGGCACTGAACGCCCTATCCGCAGCGTCTCCAAACTCAAGACATGTACCCGCCAAACATTACCTCACTCAAAGGCCATATTGAGAAAAAAACTCCCGGACTTTTGTAAAAACTTGGTAGAGCTTTCCCAGAAAGAACTTCTTTCCAAAGAGTTCTCTCTCCATGCAAGGAATTAAGGTACTCTGTTTATTTCACTCTTACACGTTATTTCAGTTTTTACACTCAGGGGTATCCCAGTTTACAATGGTACACTTTATAACTTCAGCCAAACACAGCGTGAGGATTTCTGAATATTCCGTTACTCACAGACATCATTCAAAAAATCAGTTATTAGAGATGGCGTGACAGTGCTTTTAAAAAGGAATAGGCAAGCAAATGCTCAAACACAGTTCAGAGAGTAGAAAGGAGAAGGTCAACAAAGAAAGCAATGTGCTCATATAAAATCAGAAAGTCATGTGGGGATAGCTTTCCACTCCATTAAGAAGCCTCTGGCTTCAGGAACAACACTGAGGAGAACAAATTCAATGTCCTTTCCACCAGTTCATTTTGATTCTGCCTTCAGAAAATGTTCTTTGAAGGACATGTGGAGTTTTCATGCAATGCACCTCAAACACAACAAATATGTTTTCACAACTCTGTACAGTTACAGTCTATCCCAACACGGTTTGTGCTGCTGTGTTGCAAGGAGAAAGAACACCTAACCCCTCCTATAGGCCAAAGGAAGACCTTATTGTGCATTTTGCTGCTCTACTCTGCAACACAGAAGATGAGACTGATGTATTGAAAGGGTCAAATTACCCTCCTTGCCTGCTGGGTTGGAATGGCCTGCATAGCAATGGTTGAATGGGAGCAAATCCCTAATTCATCAGGCTGCACTAGTGATGCACAGACAGACATAGTGACAAGAGAGCAAAGGACACAGGGCCCACATACCTCAGCCAGACATATCTAGATTCCAGGAAAGAAAGTGCTGTGCTTATACAACAGTATCATAACACTCACAACATCCTAATTTGTCTGAGCTGGGAAAAGGCCTTTATGCATTTCAGCAAGGATGAGATTTCTCTGCCCAACTGTGCCATTCCATTACAGAAGAGAATAAACGGTCTACTGTCTTGTGTGACAGCAAGAGAGACAAGAGCTTAGCTGGGACTGCTAACCCCACTCTTAAGTCTCTCAGAAATGGCTGAATTAGGTCTGAAACCTACTACTGTCTGAGTGAAAGAGCTTCAGTACCCTTGTTGGTTTTTAGTGGAACACAAGCATTCCCTGACTTACAATTCCCCAGAATTTGGTCATGCCAATTGCAAATACAGATTTAGTCTGCAGGAACATTCCCATAGGCTGCATCCTGCATCCCTTCCTACCATGAGATATGAAGCTTCTGCCTCTGCCGACCCTGTGCTAGTTAAAGGAAAGACGGTGGAACTGTTCTGCAGAGACAGTCC
>NW_020905015.1:0-635 GCF_003984885.1 Neopelma chrysocephalum | reverse complement strand
CCCCCCCGGTGCCGCTCACCCCCGACGCGGTACATGTTGGCCGCCATGGCCGCTCGTTCGGCCGCGCTACCCCCGGGCCCGGCCCCGGCCGCGCTTCATCGCCGCTCCCGCCGCCTCCGCGCCGGCACGGCCGGTTCGGGCACCTCCGGAGCCGCTTCGGGCGCCTCCGGAGAGACTTCGGGTGACTCCGGAGAGACTTCGGGTGACTCCGGAGCGCGCTCGGGGAACTCCGGAAGGACTTCGGGAACCTCCGGAACCACTTCGGGCGCCTCCGGAACCGCTCGGGCGCCTCCGGAGAGGGTTCGGCGCCGCCTCGGGCGCTTCCGGAGCGGCCTCGGCAGCTTTCGGAGCGGCTCCGGGGAAGGCTCGGCTGGGCCTCGGCTCTTTCCGTGACCCCTCGGCTCTTTCCGGGGGTTGTCGGGGGAGGAAGCGCCGGCGCTTCCGGGAAGTGACGGCCCTTCCCGGGGCATTTCCCGCTTCCCGCTCCCGCTTCCCGCTCCCGGCTCGGTTCCCGCGGCGGAGGAAGCGGCGAGGCCCGGCCCTGACCCCAAAAAGGCTTTATTGCCCCCTCCCACGGGGGAGCCAATTGGGGGGGGGGGGCGGAAAACGCCCCCCCCCCTTTGGTCCCGGGCAGG
>NW_020905014.1:0-824 GCF_003984885.1 Neopelma chrysocephalum | reverse complement strand
GGAATACACTGGGGCCTCCTGGAACCAAAGGGAACATGGGACACTGCAGAATCTCATGGAATCAAAAGGATCCCGGGACTCTGTGGAACATCAGGGAATCAAGGGGCCAGTGTGACATCCCAGAACCTTTTGGAACCAAAGGGAACCAATGGGACGTTGCGGAATCTCATGGAATCCAGGATCCATTGTGACACTGTGGAATCTCATAGAATCAAGGGGTCATTGTGACATTGGGGAAAAGGATGGAATCAGTGGGCCATTGTCACCATCATACATTCCTATTTCTATGGTCAGTTACCATGACAACCATCATACCAGTGGTATGGTCGGTTACCATGGCAGCCATCATACATCCCCATTGCTACAGTCAGTTACCATGGCAACCACCATATTTCCCACTGCTACGATCAGTTAGCATGGGAACCACCATACATTCTCATTTCCATGGTCAGTTACCATGGTAACCATCATACATTCCTCTTGCTACAGTCAGTTACGATGGCAACCAGCATACTTCCCACTGGTAGTAGGTTACCATGGAAACCATCACATTTTCCCGTGCTAAGGTCCGTTACCATGGCAACCATAATACATTCCCACTGCTACAGTCAGTTACCTTGGTAACCATCTTACAGTCCCGTTGCTATGGTTGGTTACCATGGCAACCATCATACATTGCCATTGCTAAAGTCAGTTACTGTGGCAACCAGCATACTTCCCACTACTACAGTCAGTTACCATGGCAACAGTCACACATTCTCATTCCACGGTCGATTACCATGGCAACCATGATACATTCCTGTTCCTGGGGTCAGTAACCATGG
>NW_020905013.1:0-1404 GCF_003984885.1 Neopelma chrysocephalum | reverse complement strand
CCCCCCGGGCCCGCAGGGGCGGCTGCAGGACCCCCAGGGACCCCAGGGACCCCACAGGCCGCACCCCTGCTCGTCCATCCCCGAGCTACAGTCCCGCACCCCGTCACACACCTGAGGGGACACCGCGGGCAGGTGGGGACAGCGAGGGGGGACTTCAGGGAGGTCGGGGACACCGGGGTGACACGGGAAGGGAGGCGGGGGACACCGAGGTGGCATTGAAAAGAAGTCGAGGGGACGCCGGGACACCGGAGTGACAGCGGGGCGACACCAGGAGGGTGTTCGGGGCGTCGGGGACACGGGTGGGAGGGTCGAGGGGACATCGGGAGGGGGCAGAGGTTACGACGGTGGCACTGGCAGGGGGTCGGGAGACCCCGCGGGGAGGGCTGAGAGGACACAGAGGTGGCATCAGGAGGGGTTGGGGACACCGGGGTGGCACTAGAAGGGGGTCGGAGGGACACCAGGACCCCGCGGAGGGTCCCCCTTGTCCCCCCGTTACCTGCTGGAAGGCGACACATTCGCCCCCCCCGCAGTCGAACTCGGCGCAAGGACCCCCCGGGCTGCTCCCGGGACCGCGGGGCTCTGGCGGGGGTCGGACACGGGGGACTCTGAGGGGTCCCCGGGGGACGGGGGGGGCTGTGGTGGGGAGGGGATCCCCGGCCAAGCCCCCTCCGGTGGGGTCCCTCCACTGCTGAGCCCCCGTCCTACCCCCCGCACCCCAAGGTCCCCGGGGACCCCAGGAGCGGATCTGGGGGGACCCCCAGACCTCCCTCCCCCCAGGTGTCCCCAGAAGTGACCGGGGGTCCCGGGGGTCTCACCGCACAGCTGGGGGCTCTCGTCGGCGCTGTCGCGACAGTGGGGGACGCCGTCGCAGAGGTGGCGGGGGGGGACGCAGGCGGGGGCGCAGGGGGCGTGTCCGGGGGCGCAGGGAGGGTCGCAGGGCAGGTGTCCGGGGGCGCAGGGGGGGTCGCAGCCCCCCTCGTCGCTGCCGTCGGGACAGTCGCTGTCGCCGTCGCAGCGCCACCCCCGCGGGACGCACCCGCCGCTGTCACAGCGCAGGGACCGGGGGGCACAGGGCGCTGGGGAGGGGGACACGGGCTCGGGGGGAGCACAGCCGCCGGGACCACCCACCCACGGGGACCACCCACTCCCCCACTGCCGCGGGGGAGGGCACAGAGAACCCCCCCGGAGCCGCGGGACCTGCGGGGACCACCGGCCCCAGGGCGCGCCCGACCCTGGGGAGCCCACGTGTCCCACAGAGCCCACCCACCACGGAACCCTCCTGTCCCTGAGCCCTCCCGTCCCACCGGCACCCACCAGTCCCACGGAGCCGTCCCGCCCACCCCATCCAGCCCACCCACCCCCAGAGCCCACCCAAGAGCCCACCCACCCCTCGGAGCCCACCTG
>NW_020905012.1:0-1833 GCF_003984885.1 Neopelma chrysocephalum | reverse complement strand
TGGGCCAGCTTTAGGAGATGCCTCCAGGAAGGCAAGTTGAACTTTCCGACAGCCAGAGAATTCTTCATTCAAATCCTGGGAAGGTTTCTCGTGTAGTGAGAGCTCAGTCACCTCCCAGCCCAGGCTGCCTCTCATCTCTCTGCCTTCTCTCCTGTGCCCTGGGTGCTGCAGGCAGTGCCCTCAGCCCTGCTGGGCTGTGCAGAGGAGCTACTCACCAGCAGAGCTGTCTCTTTAAAGCTCTTCTTGCTTGCCAGGAGCTCCCTGTGTGCCAGGAGCCCAGCCCAGCTCAGCAGCACAGCAACAGCCCCAGGCAGCCCTTGCTCTGCCCCTCTGGGCTCCCTCCAGCTGTCCCTGGGGCTCCAGGGGAACCTGCTGGCACACAGCTGATGGAAATAATGATGTTCCTTCTCTCAGCTGGACACAGACACTTCTTTCAGCACTGTCATTTCTCCAAACAGACACAGAGTTAAGTTCAAGAGTCCCCTTTTCATGTCCCATCATCAGACAGGAAACCCAGACAGTGCCCAGGAGGGATCTCCTTCACCTGCACTGAGGGAAGGGACTCAGCTGAGTCAACAGAGGTGTCTCATTGTGGCTCTGCAGACCTGGGGCCAGAAGGACACTCAGCTCCCTCCACAACCCCCATGGGCTGGGATTCCTCGTGCCCCACTTCAGTGGGCCCAAAACAGGCCCCTGCAGGTGACTCCTTGTCCCAGCTCCCATGGGAATGAATGAAGACCAAAGCCAGGAGTGACCTCCTGGGACACTGTGGTGGTTTGGGCTAGGCCTTCCTTGGTGAACAGTTTGTAACCAAGGAAGGGTCCAGATTTACCCAGTATTCCCTACGATTTTTACTTAAGCCAGACTATAAGAAGAGAGGAGGAGAGGCCTTCGCTCTCTTTCCTTCCGGCGGCTTGGAGGTGCAGGTTCCCTGCTGTTGAGTCTGCCGTGTTGGGGAGCGAGGCCTGGCTAGGCCTTGCCGACCTTGGGAGACAGAGGTTGCCGGCGATCGTTCCGGAGCGACTCTCGGTTGTCCCAGGAGAGTAGTGAGATATCTTCTTTGCTAACTCTTTTGTTCTTTAGTTACTAGATCTCGGGCTACTGATTGGGATATATATATATATATATATATATATTTTATTTTAGTTTTGTTCCTTTTCCCCTTCCCCTTTCCCTTTCCCTTGTGAAATTGTATATAAGTGTAAATATATTTACATATATCAGTTTGGTTGTCCTCTCTCTCGTTTTCAGGTTTTTCTTAGTTTTTTTTCTCCCTCTTCTCCCTGAGGTTTTTTTGTTGGGGGGGGGACTTCTGGTGGTAAGGTTTGGAGACTTGGCAGGGAGCCAGCTTCAAACCATATCAGACACAAAGACCTGGTTCCTTCTGAGGGGCCAGAGGTGACCGAGATTCCTGCTGGGAACTGCAGGCTCCAATGGAGCAGTTCCTAGGGACAGGGCAGAAGCTGTGGGATCTTCTTGGAGGCTGCTGGGACATTGCTTTGGCCAACTTCAGTGGCAGAAGGTGCCCACATGTAGGACAGGGGAACCTGTCACTGTTCCTTCTGTCCAGGGCAGACCATTGAGGTGTTCAGGTGACCAAATGGAGTCAGGTGGCACAGGGAGAGAGGTCTCTCTCCTCTTCTTTATCAGGGTATTTTCTACATATCCTTGAGTACAATGGCAGTTGTCTCCTGGACATCCCTTCACTGCTGAACCTAATTGAGGGCAGCTGAGCCTGGATTGAAGAGCCAAAGAGGGGCCTGTAGTGCCAGGGGAGGTGCCAGGACTCTCCAGCACAAGTGCAGCAGCTGCCATGGACAGCACAGGGCCTGT
>NW_020905011.1:0-668 GCF_003984885.1 Neopelma chrysocephalum | reverse complement strand
TTCAAGGCACTTGGAGTTTGGCTTCTGACTTCTTCAGCAGCTGCTTCCATCTTCTCTCAGTACCTCAGCATCATGGGCTGGGCTGCAAACACACCGTGGGGCTCATTAAAATCCAGAAATCCCTCAGGATCTCTTTGTCTTCCTTTAATTGTCTTCAAGGCAATTTCAAAACAAGTCTTCCAAGTTTGTACTTTTGTTTTGTTTTAATTCAATTATGGATATTTTTTAGTTCAGAGAAGAGGTGATAGAGGTGTTCTCCAAGTGATCTTGATGCTGAGTGTCTCCTCAGGAGATCCACACTGACCCTGGATGATCAACCTTGCTCCTCACCCCCCAGCCTCACCAGTTCTGACATGGCCCATCTTGGACTGACAACTGATGCAACTCCAAACATACTGTGGGATCCATTAAAACACTGAAAAACAAATTATTTCCCTTCCTTTAATTGTTTTCAAGTCTTCAAGACTCCTACAGCTAATTGGAGTTGTTTTGTAGTTTAGCTAAGGAGGAAGATTTTGAAGTGGAAGTCATGAAAAATATATTTTTTGATGAAAGAGAATGATTTACACAGAGCCTTGGGGTGCAGGAGGGTCATGGCTCGAAGAATTTGGATCCAAAGATAAGGGGGCAAAAGACATTAGCAGCACTTAATCATTGACCAATTGAAC
>NW_020905010.1:0-315 GCF_003984885.1 Neopelma chrysocephalum | reverse complement strand
AGACATTTCAGAATGTATATTATAGAAATCACATACAATCTTATCATTTTTAATAAAATTCTCTTTTTGATGGTATAAAACTAGGCAGGAAATCCCCCCCAGAGACTGGTCACCCAGTTTGGGAGTAAATGTTTTGTCTTCCAATGACATCTCCCAGCTCGGCTATAACAAAATGCCAAGTCAAAATTCCATCTTTTTGGGAGTTGGTATCTCAATACAAGGATGGGACTTGGAATAGCCTGGTCCAGTGGAAGGTGGCCCTTCCCATGGCAGGGGGTTGGAATGAATGAGCTTTAAGGTCCCTTCCAACCCAAA
>NW_020905009.1:0-1213 GCF_003984885.1 Neopelma chrysocephalum | reverse complement strand
CTACCCATGTGGGGAATGTGGGAAGAGCTTCAGGGACAGCTCCAGCCTGATTCAACACCAGCGCATCCACACTGGGCAACGGCCCTATTTGTGTGGGGAATGTGGGAAGAGCTTCAGGAACAGCTCCAGCCTGATCCAACACAAGCACATCCACACTGGGGAACGGCTCTACATGTGTGGGGAATGTGGGAAGAGCTTCAGGAACAGCTCTGCTCTCCACAACCACCAGCACATCCACACCAGGGAACGGCCCTACAAGTGCTTGGAATGTGGGAAGGGATTTCGAACCCATGGGAATCTCCTCCTGCATGAGCGAACGCACACGGATGAGAGGCCCTTCCGCTGCACCGACTGCGGGAAGGGCTTCAACCGGAACTCCAACCTCATCACCCACCGGCGCATCCACACTGGGGAGAGGCCCTACAAGTGTGGGGAGTGTGGGAAGAGCTTCACCCGCAGTTCTTACTTGACCTCACACCAACGGACCCACCAGTAAGAGAAGCCCTACAAGTGCCCTGACTGCAGGAAGAGCTTCGGCCACTGTTTCCACCCTGAATGAAGCCCCTGATGGTGAGGCAACCCCTGGAGTCCAGTGACTGTCAGTCCATCCCTTTCGACCAGAAAGGGCCAGTCCCCTTTCCCAGGGGCAGCTTCTTCCAATAGAACCCTTCTTGGGGGGTGTGTGGAGATTCCTGCCTTGGCTGGGGACCCCCCAAGTTCAGTCCTGCAGGTTGAGAGCAGAGATCTCCCCATGAGCGTTGGTCTGGGGGAGTTCCATCCATCTTTAATTAATAATTTTTGCTTTTGTGCCAGCTTCAGTAGAATTGCTTCAACAATTGCTTTAGTGTAGAGCACTGTCCTATCTTATCCTGTACTCCTGGTAGTTTTAGTGTTTTTATTATTCAGTAAATAATTCTGATGAAGATCTTTTGTCTGATTATTTGGAACCCTAAATAATTTATTTCTATCAACAGATCTGATTTGCCATCATTAAAAGCTGGGGGACAAAAGTGGTTCAGTCACAACTTTCTAATTCCTCTAAATTGAAGTTGTTGGCATAACCTAAGGCTGTGATTGGATCCAGCAGCCCCCAGCACCCCACAGAAAGTTGGGAGCTCAGGGGGGCCATCCTTCCCTTCCCATTCTCCCAGTGTCCAAAGACCCCAATGGGACCGTCAGACCTGCCAGACCACCCTCCCTTTTCCACCCTTCT
>NW_020905008.1:0-579 GCF_003984885.1 Neopelma chrysocephalum | reverse complement strand
GGTGGGCACAGGGAGTGCCAGGCGGGATTCTGGCCCGGAACGGGCACAGAGTGTGTCGGTGAGGGGATGGGATGGGATTGGGGTCTGGGAATGGGAACGGGGTGGGCACAGGATTGGGGTGGGCGCGGTGTGGGCACAGGGATTGGGGTGGGCACAGGGACACAGGGAGTGCCAGGCGAGATTCCAGCCAGGAGTGGGTGGGGAATGTGTTGGTGAGGGCACGGGGTGGGATCTGGAATTGGGGTGGGCACGGGGGGACCAGGGTGGGCACAAGGACATAGGGACTGGGATGGGAATTGGGACTGGGATGGGCAAGGGGGGACCAGGGTGGGCACGGGGACACAGGGACTGGGATGGGCACACAGGGGATCAGGATGGGTACGGGGATACAGGGATTGGGGTGGGAATGGGGGCAAAGAGACTGAGATGGGCACACAGGGGACCAGGGTGGGCACACAGGGAACGAGGGTGGGCACACAGGGGACCAGGGTGGGCACAGGGCTCGGGGGTGGCACCGGGACCGGGATTGTGCTGGGAAAGGGGGGTGGGCACACAGGGGACCAGGGTGGGCACGGGGCT
>NW_020905007.1:0-555 GCF_003984885.1 Neopelma chrysocephalum | reverse complement strand
GGGGGGGGAGGGGCAGGAGGGGGCGGGGTCACTTCCGGGGTGGGGGCGGGGTCGGTTGTGGGGTGGGAGGGGGAGGGTTGGGGGTCATTTGTGGGGTCTGGGGGTCACTTGTGGGGCAGGGAGGGGGTTGAGGGTCATTTGTGGGGTCTGGGGGTCACTCGTGGTGTCCGGGGTCCCGTGTGGGGCGGGGAGGGGGTTGAGGGTCACTCGTGGTGTGCGTGTTCCCGTGTGGGGCAGGGAGGGGGTTTGGGGTCACTCCTGGGGTCTGGGGGTCACTCGTGGTGTCCGTGTTCCCGTGTGGGGCAGGGAGGGGGTTTGGGGTCACTCCTGGGATCTGGGGGTCACTTGTGGGGTCTGGAGGTCACTCATGGGGTCTGGGGGTCACTTATGGGGTCTGGGGGTCACTTATGGGGTCTGGGGGGTCACTCGTGGGGTCTGGGGGTCACTCGTGGTGTCCGTGGTCCCGTGTGGGGCAGGGAGGGGGTTTGGGGTCACTCCTTGGATCTGAGGGTCACTTATGGGGTCTGGGGTCACTCCTGGTGTCCGGGGTCACTT
>NW_020905006.1:0-397 GCF_003984885.1 Neopelma chrysocephalum | reverse complement strand
AGGCCATGGAGCTCAGGGACAGGCCCTCTGTGTCTGCAATGCTCAGCGCATCATCAGCTCAGGCAGCTCCTGCAGCCCCAGGGCCAGCCCCGCTCCCCAGCACAGCAGCAGAGAATCGGCCCCGGGCTCCTCAGGCACCATTTGCCATCTCCAGGGGCACTGGCCACCACCAGCACCAGCTGGAGCAGCCTCAGCCCCTCAACCCCCACAGTGGGACCCTGAGGTCAGCACACGGACTCCAGGGAGAAACCAGCAAGGCAAGGACCCTCTGGAGAGTCTGGTCCTTGGGCTTGTTCTTTGGAGCCCTTGAGAAGAAGAGCTGAGGCTTCAGGCTATGCCCAGAGCCAATCGAGCCCCTTGTGTGGTGGAAAGAGTGCAGTGGAGCCCAGCTCATCCC
>NW_020905005.1:0-320 GCF_003984885.1 Neopelma chrysocephalum | reverse complement strand
ATCCAGGGGCAGCCACAGCTTCTCTGGGCAACCTGGGCCAGGGCCTCCCCACCCTCCCAGCCAGCAATTCCTTCCCAATATCCCATCCATCCCTGCCCTCTGGCAGTGGGAAGCCATTCCCTGTGTCCTGTTCCTCCATCCCTTGTCCCCAGTCCCTCTCCAGCTCTCCTGGAGCCCCTTCAGGCCCTGCAAGGGGCTCTCAGCTCTCCCTGGAGCCTTCTCTTCTCCAGGTGAGCCCCCCCAGCTCTCCCAGCCTGGCTCCAAGGGAAGGTTCCCTGCCCCGAGGGATTTTTGGTTTCATGTTGTCTAAACACCAGAGA
>NW_020905004.1:0-915 GCF_003984885.1 Neopelma chrysocephalum | reverse complement strand
TGGGGTGGGGGGTGACAGAGTGAGGGGACAACCAGAGAGGGTGACAAAGTGAGGGGACACCAAGAGGGGGTGACAGAGTTGGGGGGACACCAAGAGGGGGTGACAGAGTAGGAGGACACCAAGAGGGGGTGACAGAGTTGGGGGACAACCAAAGAGGGGGTGACAGAGTGAGGGGACATCAAGAGGAGGTGACAAAGTGGGGGACGACCAAAGGGGGTGACAAAGTGGGGGGGACAACCAAAGAGGGGGTGACAGAGTTGGGGGGACACCAAGAGGGGGTGACAAAGTGGGGGGACACCAAGGGGAGGTGACAGAGTTGGGGGGACACCCCAGAAAGGGTGACAAAGTGGGGGGACACCAAGAAGGGGTGACAGAGTGGGGGGGACAACCAAAGGGGGTGACAAAGTGGGGGGACATTAAGAGGGGGTGACAAAGTGGGGGGACAACCAAGAAGGGGTGACAGAGTAGAAGGACACCAAGAGGAGGTGACAGAGTTGGGGGACACCAAGGGAGGTGACAAAGCGGGGGGACAACCAAAAAGGGTGACAAAGTGAGGGGGACACCCCAGAGAACAGGTGACAGAGTGAGGGGACACCAAGAGGGGGTGACAGAGTTGGGGGACAACCAAAGAGGGAGTGACAGAGTGAGGGGACACCCCAGAGAAGAGGTGACAGAGTTGGGGGACACCAAGAGGGAGTGACAGAGTTGGGGGACAACCAGAGAGCGTGACAGAGTTGGGGGACACCAAGAAGGGGTGACAAAGTGGGGGGACAACCAAAGAGGGTGACAAAGTGAGCAGACACCCCAGAAAGAGGGTGACAGAGTTGGGGGACACCAAGAGGAGGTGACAGAGTAGGAGGACACCAAGGGCAGGTGACAAAGTGGGGGGACACCAAGAGGAGGTGACAGAGTTGG
>NW_020905003.1:0-365 GCF_003984885.1 Neopelma chrysocephalum | reverse complement strand
TCACGTCTTCTTCCCATGCGGTAACATCTGCGCATTGGGAAAGGTCTGGATGGGTGTCGTATTTCCAGTCATCGTCCACGTGGGCAAAGGCCCCCTCCTCAGTCTGATAGAAAAATTCTGTCTTCTTCAAGCTGACTTCCAGCCCAAAGAGCTCAGCAGCCTCAGCAAAGCAGGATGTTAAACGCTGCAGAGCTGCTTCTGTGTGAGTGACGAGGGCGTCGTCGTCAGCGTAAAGCAGCTCCTGGACAAGATGGTTTAAGGTCTTGGTGTGGGCCTTCAGTCGCCTTAGGTTGAAAAGGCTTCCATGGGTACGATATCGGATGTAGATCCCACCTTCTTCATCGAGGTCTGCCGTGGCCCTTTGG
>NW_020905002.1:0-329 GCF_003984885.1 Neopelma chrysocephalum | reverse complement strand
ACTTCCTGGGATACTGCAAGCTTTCTACAATCCTTGTGGCATGTCTTTGCAGAGCAAGAGTTAACATTTCAGATGATACATTAATAAATGAGTTGCAGTTCTATTGTCTCTTGAATGTTAAGCACCACATCATAAACACAGGAACACGTTCAAGGTCAATGTCCTATTTTAGACCTTTTCAGCAGGTGTGATAATATGATAATCACACTTAAAATATTCCTCTAGAAAGAGTAAATTAGCCCTTTTCACTAGAAGGATTATTATGATCAAAAACAAATCTGAAAGAGAACAAATTCAGATTTCTTTTTTTGTTTGTTGTTTGGGGTTTT